>NC_052312.1:48613035-48661793 GCF_016432855.1 Salvelinus namaycush | reverse complement strand
GTGCTGTATATAACTGAAAAACATGAGCAAAAAAACAAACTGAAAAACCTCCAGCTAACTCTCCAGACTCCAAACAGCCTCCAGCTAACTCTCCAGACTCCAAACAGCCTCCAGCTAACTCTCCAGACTCCAAACAGCTCAGCTACTCTCCAGACTCCAAACAGCCTCCAGCTAACTCTCCAGACTCCAAACACCTCCAGCTAACTCTCCGACTCCAACAGCCTCCAGCTAACTCTCCACACTCCAAAAAGCCTCCAGCTAACTCTCCAGACTCCAAAAAGCCTCCAGCTAACTCTCCAGACTCCAAACAGCCTCCAGCTAACCTTCCAGACTCCAAACAACCTCCAGCTAACTCTCCAGACTCCAAACAGCCTCCAGCTAACCTTCCAGACTCCAAACAGCCTCCAGCTAACTCTCCAGACTCCAAACACGCCTCCAGCTAACCTCTCCAGAACAGCCTCCAGCTAACTCTCCAGACTCCAAACATCCTCCAGCTAACTCTCCAGACTCCAAACAGCCTCCAGCTAACTCTCCAGACTCCAAACAGCCTCCAGCTAAACTCCAGACTCCAAACAACCTCCAGCTAACTCTCCAGACTCCAAACAACCACCAGCTAAACCTTCCAGACTCCAAACAGCCTCCAGCTAACTCTCCAAACAGCCTCCAGCTAACTCTCCAGACTCCAAACAGACTCCCAGCTAACTACCCAAACCGCCTCCAAGCTAACTCTCCAGACTCCAAACAACCTCCAGCTAACTCTCCAGACTCCAAACAACCTCCAGCTAACTCTCCAGACTCCAAAACAGCCTCCAGCTAACTCTCCAGACTCCAAACATCCTCCAGCTAACTCTCCAGACTCCAAACAGCCTCCAGCTAACTCTCCAGACTCCAAACAGCCTCCAGCTAACTCTCCAGACTCCAAACAGCCTCCAGCTAACTCTCCAGACTCCAAACAGCCTCCAGCTAACTCTCAGACTCAACCCAGCTACTCCAACTAACAGCCTCCAGCTAACTCTCCACACTCCAAAAAGCCTCCAGCTAACTCTCCAGACTCCAAAAAGCCTCCAGCTAACTCTCCAGACTCCAAACAGCCTCCAGCTAACTCCAGACTCCAAACAACCTCCAGCTAACTCTCCAGACTCCAAACAACCACCAGCTAACCTTCCAGACTCCAAACAGCCTCCAGCTAACTCTCCAGACTCCAAACAGCCTCCAGCTAACTCTCCAGACAGCCTCCAGCTAACTCTCCAGACTCCAAACAGCCTCCAGCTAACTCTCCAGACTCCAAACAGCCTCCAGCTAACTCTCCAGACTCCAAACAGCCTCCAGCTAACTCCAGACTCCAAACAACCTCCAGCTAACTCTCCAGACTCCAAACAACCACCAACTAACCTTCCAGACTCCAAACAGCCTCCAGCTAACTCTCCAAACAGCCTCCAGCTAACTCTCCAGACTCCAAACAGACTCCAGCTAACTATCCAAACAGCCTCCAAGCTAACTCTCCAGACTCCAAACAACCTCAAGCTAACTCTCCAGACTCCAAACAACCTCCAGCTAACTCTCCAGACTCCAAACAGCCTCCAAGCTAACTCTCCAGACTCCAAACAGCCTCCAAGCTAACTCTCCAGACTCCAAACAACCTCCAGCTAACTCTCCAGACTCCAAACAGCCTCCAGCTAACTCTCCAGACTCCAAACAGCCTCCAGCTAACTCTCCAGACTCCAAACATCCTCCAGCTAACTCTCCAGACTCCAAACAGCCTCCAGCTAACTCTCCAGACTCCAAACAGACTCCAGCTAACTATCCAAACAGCCTCCAAGCTAACTCTCCAGACTCCAAACAACCTCAAGCTAACTCTCCAGACTCCAAACAACCTCCAGCTAACTCTCCAGACTCCAAACAACCTCCAGCTAACTCTCCAGACTCCAAACAGCCTCCAGCTAACTCTCCAGACTCCAAACATCCTCCAGCTAACTCTCCAGACTCCAAACAGCCTCCAAGCTAACTCTCCAGACTCCAAACAACCTCCAGCTAACTCTCCAGACTCCAAACAACCTCCAGCTAACTCTCCAGACTCCAAACAACCTCCAGCTAACTCTCCAGACTCCAAACAACCTCCAGCTAACTCTCCAGACTCCAAACAGCCTCCAGCTAACTCTCCAGACTCCAAACAGCCTCCAGCTAACTCTCCAGACTCCAAACAGCCTCCAGCTAACTCTCCAGACTCCAAACAGCCTCCAGCTAACTCTCCAGACTCCAAACAGCCTCCAGCTAACTCTCCAAACTCCAAACAGCCTCCAGCTAACTCTCCAGACTCCAAACAGCCTCCAGCTAACTCTCCAGACTCCAAACAGCCTCCAGCTAACTCTCCAGACTCCAAACAGCCTCCAGCTAACTCTCCAGACTCCAAACAGCCTCCAGCTAACTCTCCAGACTCCAACAGCCTCCAGCTAACTCTCCAGACTCCAAACAGCCTCCAGCTAACTCTCCAGACTCCAAACAGCCTCCAGCTAACTCTCCAGACTCCAAGCAGCCTCCAGCTAACTCTCCAGACTCCAAGCAGCCTCCAGCTAACTCTCCAGACTCCAAGCAGCCTCCAGCTAACTCTCCAGACTCCAAGCAGCCTCCAGCTAACTCTCCAGACTCCAAACAGCCTCCAGCTAACTCTCCAGACTCCAAACAGCCTCCAGCTAACTCTCCAGACTCCAAACAGCCTCCAGCTAACTCTCCAGACTCCAAACAGCCTCCAGCTAACTCTCCAGACTCCAAACATCCTCCAGCTAACTCTCCAGACTCCAAACATCCTCCAGCTAACTCTCCAGACTCCAAACAGCCTCCAGCTAACTCTCCAGACTCCAACAGCCTCCAGCTAACTCTCCAGACTCCAAACAGCCTCCAGCTAACTCTCCAGACTCCAAACAGCCTCCAGCTAACTCTCCAGACTCCAAACAGCCTCCAGCTAACTCTCCAGACTCCAAACAGCCTCCAGCTAACTCTCCAGACTCCAAACAGCCTCCAGCTAACTCTCCAGACTCCAAACAGCCTCCAGCTAACTCTCCAGACTCCAAACAGCCTCCAGCTAACTCTCCAGACTCCAAACAGCCTCCAGCTAACTCTCCAGACTCCAAACAGCCTCCAGCTAACTCTCCAGACTCCAAACAGCCTCCAGCTAACTCTCCAGACTCCAAACAGCCTCCAGCTAACTCTCCAGACTCCAAACAGCCTCCAGCTAACTCTCCAGACTCCAAACAGCCTCCAGCTAACTCTCCAGACTCCAAACAGCCTCCAGCTAACTCTCCAGACTCCAAGCAGCCTCCAGCTAACTCTCCAGACTCCAAACATCCTCCAGCTAACTCTCCAGACTCCAAACAGCCTCCAGCTAACTCTCCAGACTCCAAACAGCCTCCAGCTAACTCTCCAGACTCCAAAAAGCCTCCAGCTAACTCTCCAGACTCCAAACAGCCTCCAGCTAACTCTCCAGACTCCAAACAGCCTCCAGCTAACTCTCCAGACTCCAAACAGCCTCCAGCTAACTCTCCAGACTCCAAACAGCCTCCAGCTAACTCTCCAGACTCCAAACAGCCTCCAGCTAACTCTCCAGACTCCAAACAGCCTCCAGCTAACTCTCCAGACTCCAAACAGCCTCCAGCTAACTCTCCAGACTCCAAACAGCCTCCAGCTAACTCTCCAGACTCCAAACAGCCTCCAGCTAACTCTCCAGACTCCAAACAGCCTCCAGCTAACTCTCCAGACTCCAAACAGCCTCCAGCTAACTCTCCAAGACTCCAAACAGCCTCCAGCTAACTCTCCAGACTCCAAACAGCCTCCAGCTAACTCTCCAGACTCCAAACAGCCTCCAGCTAACTCTCCAGACTCCAAACAGCCTCCAGCTAACTCTCCAGACTCCAAACAGCCTCCAGCTAACTCTCCAGACTCCAAACAGCCTCCAGCTAACTCTCCAGACTCCAAACAGCCTCCAGCTAACTCTCCAGACTCCAAACAGCCTCCAGCTAACTCTCCAGACTCCAAACAGCCTCCAGCTAACTCTCCAGACTCCAAACAGCCTCCAGCTAACTCTCCAGACTCCAAACAGCCTCCAGCTAACTCTCCAGACTCCAAACAGCCTCAGCTAACTCTCCAGACTCCAAACAGCCTCCAGCTAACTCTCCAGACTCCAAGCAGCCTCCAGCTAACTCTCCAGACTCCAAACATCCTCCAGCTAACTCTCCAGACTCCAAACAGCCTCCAGCTAACTCTCCAGACTCCAAACAGCCTCCAGCTAACTCTCCAGACTCCAAACAGCCTCCAGCTAACTCTCCAGACTCCAAACAGCCTCCAGCTAACTCTCCAGACTCCAAACAGCCTCCAGCTAACTCTCCAGACTCCAAACAGCCTCCAGCTAACTCTCCAGACTCCAAACAGCCTCCAGCTAACTCTCCAGACTCCAAGCAGCCTCCAGCTAACTCTCCAGACTCCAAGCAGCCTCCAGCTAACTCTCCAGACTCCAAACAGCCTCCAAGCTAACTCTCCAGACTCCAAACAGCCTCCAGCTAACTCTCCAGACTCCAAACAGCCTCCAGCTAACTCTCCAGACTCCAAACAGCCTCCAGCTAACTCTCCAGACTCCAAACAGCCTCCAGCTAACTCTCCAGACTCCAAACAGCCTCCAGCTAACTCTCCAGACTCCAAACAGCCTCCAGCTAACTCTCCAGACTCCAAACAGCCTCCAGCTAACTCTCCAGACTCCAAACAGCCTCCAGCTAACTCTCCAGACTCCAAACAGCCTCCAGCTAACTCTCCAGACTCCAAACATCCTCCAGCTAACTCTCCAGACTCCAAACAGCCTCCAGCTAACTCTCCAGACTCCAAGCAGCCTCCAGCTAACTCTCCAGACTCCAAGCAGCCTCCAGCTAACTCTCCAGACTCCAAACAGCCTCCAAGCTAACTCTCCAGACTCCAAACAGCCTCCAGCTAACTCTCCAGACTCCAAACAGCCTCCAGCTAACTCTCCAGACTCCAAACATCCTCCAGCTAACTCTCCAGACTCCAAACAGCCTCCAGCTAACTCTCCAGACTCCAAACAGCCTCCAGCTAACTCTCCAGACTCCAAACAGCCTCCAAGCTAACTCTCCAGACTCCAAACAGCCTCCAGCTAACTCTCCAGACTCCAAACAGCCTCCAGCTAACTCTCCAGACTCCAAACAGCCTACAGCTAACTCTCCAGACTCCAAACAGCCTCCAAGCTAACTCTCCAGACTCCAAACAGCCTCCAGCTAACTCTCCAGACTCCAAACAGCCTCCAGCTAACTCTCCAGACTCCAAACAACCTCCAAGCTAACCCTCGTGACTCAAAATGGCGCATAAGTCAGTGAGCGTGGCAAATGACCAGGGGAGACCTCATCTACTCTTGTCTAAAACACACGTCCTTTCGACTCTATATTACCCTCTCTATCATAGCACTCCGCCACGCGTCCATTCCCTTTGAAGGGACTGATTGATGCGCTGCAGAGAGAGAGAGAGATCTACCTTCATCTCTAACCATAGAATCACAGAGACCCAGATCCTGCTCTCCAGTTCTAACAAACAATGGGAGGCATTGATGGAGCAGTCATGGCGGACTAGGGCTGATTGTGTGTAATGGTGGAGTGTGTGTGTGCATGTCCATCAGTTTGAGTAAGAAAGGCTCACTGGGCCAAGGTACTCACGTCTGGTCTGAGGTTTGCCGCGCGCTCATAATGCCGCTCTGCTGCCTGGTTTAGACTGGCCTGTCTGGAGAGGGAGATAGTACAGAGATGAGGGAGGGAGGGAGAGAGGCATGGCACGAGGAGGAAGGGCAATAGAGGTCGTCATTACACATGGCGTACACAGAGTCTGACGGTATTATCGTGACGGCAGAAGGAGTTATGTTGGATAGAGAAGCATTCTTTCATTATAATTGAATATTGCCCATAAAGTATTGAGATCCGGAGGGCACTTTGATGCTGAAAAATACTCCCTCAAATGACTCTGAAACACTATGCTGCATATATTTCTGATACTAACTGCACTTAATATGTTAACGCTTATTAGATAAAGACAGATGTCTTTCCAGACATATTCATAAGGTGTTTGACTCAGGGAAATATGTCTCTATTGACTTTGCATAAAGGAAAGTCTGCCTTGGGAATACTAGCTAGTAGTGCTTCATCATTCCATTCATATCACGTTCATGCCTGACTTCAGATTCATTCTCCATCCATTCAACAACGTCTTTCATTTACTCCTTGTGTCAAATAGTTATTTATTTGCCGTACAGAACAGAGAGTAAGAGGTGCATTTTGACCAGGATTAATACACCCAAAGACAGGTCTGCATCAGAATGTCTCAGCACAGCCATAAGAGTGTCGTATTACAGGATTAGTTGAGTGAATATGTCATGGTGTTTTTTCCTCGATGCAGTAGGCTTATGTCTAAGAGGGCCAGAATATGATGATTTGTCTCTCCGTTTTTACTCTCTGCATCTAAGCAGCGCTACCCTTGCCGAGCAGTCGACTTATAACTCTCAAATCCTCCGCAGCACTACACTTTGAATGAAGGATGCTGTAGCTTCAATTACTTTTCCAGATATGTAGAGCAAAAAGGAATTAAGAGACGTCGTTTCCAATACTTCCTCGAGTTGCAGTGAGTTGAGAGGATTTGCAGTCCCCTATTTCAAACGTATGTGCTGTCTGTGCTCACACTTGCCAAGCCGAATGGGAAATTCTCCCGAGGTATGCCTGGGTTTCTTTACAAGCCCTGGATTGAAACGTCACTAGCATGAATCAAAACTACAACCGCTGTTTCCATGTGTTGTATATTAACTATAAAACCAGTTGAACCATACACAAACGACTTAAAATGGACCGTGTCCATGCAAACTGCCATCATCTTATTAAACATCAGATCTGAAGTGTCTTTGAGTGTGTTAGCGGGCACAATGCAGTATTGATTAAGTCGTAAATGATGAAATGCCTTGGCAACCAACTCTCTATCACCGAGGAAATAACCTTCAGAGACACCTTCTGCTATTTTCATGAATAAGACATCTGAATACATCCAACAGAAATTCTACATGAGCTGAAGACCTACAGTACTGTAAGGAAATGCAGTAGAGTATTTTCTGTTATTTTACTGTAGTGAGGTTGGGCTTCCTCTCAGAGCCTGATACCTCTCTAGGTTTCTTATTTATAGAGAGTTGTTCCTGCCTACTGTGCTTCTAATTCTGCTTGCTCTTTGGAGTCTAGGCCGGGTTACTGCCAAGCACCTTGTGACAACTGCGGATGTAAAAACGGCTTTATAAACACATTTGATTGATACTCGTTAAAGTATGATTGGGCAGCATTTGCGAAAATACCAGGCACTCTTTAAACACTGTAATAAGGTTTTTATACGCTGTCACACCCACCTGAGCATGTGAGCGGCGCTGAAGACCACATCAAACTCTGAGCTGTCCAGATCTGCAGCTCTCTCTGCCATCTCTGCTGCCTCCGCCAGACGAGACTGCTCCAGCAGAAACTGGCCTGTCCATCAGAGAGAGAGAAACAGAGACCGAGTAAGAAAGAGAAGGAAAGAGATAAAGGGGAGAGGGAGAGAGGGGGGAGACAAAAAAAGGGAGAGAGAGAGAGAGTGAGACACCGAGGGGATGGAAAGAAAGAAAGAAAGAGGAAAAATAGGGTGCAAAAAGATGGGTTCAGGGGACAGAGCAGCAAGAAGGACAGAAAGAAAGTCAGAAAGGAGAGAGTGAGGAAAAGAGGAGAGAGAGACAGTGAGGGTTTTTGTCATGCACAATGATAAGTGGAAGTCCAGCTGAGTCGTAGGAGTTTCATGTATGTCCCCTGGGAGCAGGACCAACTGGCTCTACCTCCACAGGAGTCTGCTGAGGAGGAATACATTACTACTATGTCTGGGACGCAGACGGTATATTATGTTGGACTGTGTAATGTGCAGAGGTTTCCCTATACAAGTCAGTGTGTGTGTTTGTGTGGGTGCGTGTTCCAACATGTGTGCGTTTGTGTCTGCTGTATCCTCTTTCACAGGTTTTTAGAATTTGTAAAAATAGTCTTCCTATGTCTCGGATGTCATACTTCATTGCGTGTCAGTCAGCAATAACCATCAGTTGAATGCAGAGGGTTGCTACGGGTCACATGTAGCGTGACACATGCATGCTCCCTGCATCAGAGCATGTGTTAGTCTGAACAATGGCAGGAAAGAAGGCTTGACCTCTCATGTCAGCTCTCGCCCTCCCTGTCCCACAGTTCAGAGAGTCTGTAAGCACATTCATACAGTCTCACCAACAACATACTGGAGTCATTCCAGTCACAGTGGAGGAGGAATGGCTGTTGCGGCCCGATTACGATAAGGTGTTGGGGGCCAGTAAAAATAAACCTCTGAAAAGAGGCTAGGAGATCGCAGAGAGAGGGCAAATGACTCTGTCCAAAGAAAGCAACGCGGCCCGCCAGGACCCAAACACAACCCCCGAGAATCGAGACAGAGATACACAGAGAGAGAGAGACACAGGGAGGGAGGGAGAGACGATATGAATGGCAGCATTTACAGAAGCGCGGGCGGACTAACCGGCTTATAGCATTTCTCCTCAATCAGTGAAAGGCAAGCATCCTTATCGGTGGTGGTGAAGTCCGATCCGGTTTCCTCGAAGTATGTGGAGATTAGGTCTACTGTATGTATGACCTCATACATCCTGATACCAAATGCAAACCAAACTAAAGGCAGGCATATCTCTTTGGCTAACTAGAGCGGCTTTAAACGTGGCTACAGGACATGTTTTTACACTTAACAAGCAGTTTATATGTGCTATGTGGGAGTACTGTAGAGTACTGTGGATAAGGTGTCTTTATCAAACTGCCTGAGGTAAGTTCTTATGATGGGGTCAAGCTACAATACACTGTTACTGTAGGAAGTCACTACATGGAGCAGTTTAATGGTGTGTGTGTGTGTGTGTGTGTGTGTGTGTGTGTGTGTGTGTGTGTGTGTGTGTGTGTGTGTGTGTGTGTGCGCGTAGTGCTTAATTTGTAAATCGGTAGGTGCCGGAACAAAATGTGAGCACCAGAGGGGGTGACCTGGGGAGCTCTGAGGTAACGGAACGCATGAGAAAAAAATCACCTTTATAATAAATCATTGCATGCATATCATCACATTGCATAGTGGCATACAGAAGTTGCACAAATGGGTAACATTTGAATAGTCTAGGGTCCGGAAAAAAATTGTCCTTTTTTAGACGCATTTCATGCAATTCTATGTCATTTTACATGACTGGAGACTTTGGCTGAATATTTTTTAATGCCGCACAAATGATCGAAATGACAGGCTACTTTGACACTGACAAACTGAGAATCTGAGATAAATAAAAATGACTTTGTGTTGAATCCATCAATAGCCTAGGCCTAGGTGTGTGGAGACACATATTGTAGGCTATAATATGAGGAGGACACTAGTCCTAAAAATGCTTTCCAGTGTCACTGACTGACCCAATGATGCGCAGCTCTCTTGCCGGTGATAGCCGATGCGTTCGTACCAAAAGCCTATATATCTCTTGCTTTACTTTGTAAAACAATATTTGTAAGTTAATCAAAAATTTGTTAGCCTACAGCAGACAGATTAGAGTCCTCTCTTTTCAGCAGGAGCCATTTCCTTTCCAACCTGTGTTTCCCTGCGATTGTATTTTAAATATAGTGAAAGGCCTGTCTTGTCTGCATGCTGTTCACTGACAGGTTTGCCGTGTTCCGGACTGTAGGCTATGCCTTGTTATTGGGCTACACACAATCCACAGCTAGGCACATTTTTAAAGACGCTATTGATCCTCTGTGACTAAAATATAGTAATTTTCATGGTGTAGTAGGCTATTCTGAATGGTTTCAATTCTTTCTGAACAGACAGCAGTAATTCTATAACGTTGGCAAATGTATTTCAATTTATCGGGGTGCTGCAGCTCCTCCAGAACCCTTCGCCTGGCTATGATTCTATAAGGAAATAAAATATGAAGTGCAACGCTGGAGAGATGAGAGTTGCAGGCTCATGTCTATCAGAGCAGAGAGAGGGAGAGAGATCATAGAAAGTGAATCTCATTCTAGTTCTGTGACAGATACAGGCACACATCTCACACAGCCACGAGTTGGTCTCAAGCATAGGATACAATGATGCACAATCCATACTGTAAATTCAGGCCGGCGCAACCCGAATCAACTATTAGAATATCAGGCAGTAGAATTGACGAAGAGGCAACTCAAATTAGTACATTACAAAAAGTAAATGTTTCATGCCATGAGAGGTACTGGATAGGCAAATAGGTTCCAGAACAAATCAGTCCAAAACGGAGAGGTGCCGGATCCTGTTCCGGCAGGATCTGGCTCAAATGAAGCAATGTGCGCAGTACTTCATATGAGTTCTGGTACATACCATAATGCATGTAGCAGTTTCCTTTGGAAGGGTCCAGCTGAATGGCTCTTCGATAGTAACCCTCTGCCTCAGTCTTCTGCCCCTAGGAGACAAAACAGGAACATTTGATTAGCTACTGTAGATCAGTTACAAGTCATCAGTCATTAATTGCGATTTAGCTGATGCTCGAGCTCTCGCAGTGGTTCCTGTTTCTGGGACGGGCGTAATTGTGCGGCTGCAATTAGATTTACTCAAAACCCAAAACAGACGTGAGTTGCCATATGGTAGAAGATTGAACATGCAGGAGAAACCAGAAACCACCCACTCTCCTCGTAAATGAGATTTAGCAAATATTTCACAGTCGAAATGTGGACGGGGAAATCAGCAGTAAATTTGAACAACCGTTCCATATGCCCCTGATGTGCCAGGTTGTTTCAAACAATCACCATATCTTGTAGGGCAACAACAATCATCTGAGTTTACTCTGCATCTGCTACGGATTATTTTCCTACGCTTTCATGCATGAGTTGACACGTGGTAGCAGGGCCTCAACTGTAAACCAGGAAACTGTACTCCATAGAGAACGCTCCAAACCCCCTTTTCCCCCAGCAGCAGAGTGTGTGTGTGTCACACTATCACTTTTTCTCAGTCAGAGAGTGTGTATCGCACTATAGCCTCGCAACAAACTGAAAGCGATACCGCTGCCCCTGTGTGTACGGTCCCCCCCTCCCCATTGTTCACGCTTCAGCACTGATTGCTTCCATATTGGCTATGGATTTGCCATTCTACATAGAATAAGTGGACTGGGCATATTAGGTTTGGTTCATTAACTATTTCTCATGCCCGTGTTCGCTCTAAATGAAAGAAGAAGACAACTAATTGTCCAGATGACTTTATGTCATGGGTTGGCGCCCCCCCTTGGGTTGTGCCATGGCGGAGATCTTTGTGGGCTATACTCGGCCTTGTCTCAGGATGGTAAGTTGGTGGTTGAAGATATCCCTCTAGTGGTGTGGGGGCTGTGCTTCTGCAAAGTGGGTGGGGTTATATCCTGCCTGTTTGGCCCTGTCCGGGGGTATCATCGGATGGGGCCACAGTGTCTCCTGACCCCTCCTGTCTCAGCCTCCAGTATTTATGCTGCAGTAGTTTATGTGTCAGGGGGCTAGGGTCAGTCTGTCATATATGGAGTACTTCTCCTGTCTTATCCGGTGTCCTG
Organism: Salvelinus namaycush; assembly: GCF_016432855.1. Taxonomy (NCBI): domain Eukaryota; kingdom Metazoa; phylum Chordata; class Actinopteri; order Salmoniformes; family Salmonidae; genus Salvelinus; species Salvelinus namaycush. The sequence goes on along the minus strand of NC_052312.1, from coordinate 48,650,170 downwards.
TGTGAATTTAAGTATGCTCTCTCTAATTCTCTCTTTCTCTCTTTCTTTCTTTCTCTCTCGGAGGACCTGAGCCCTAGGACCATGCCTCAGGACTACCTGGCATGATGACTCCTTGCTGTCCCCAGTCCACCTGGCCATGCTGCTGCTGCAGTTTCAACTGTTCTGCCTGCGGCTATGGAACCCTGACCTGTTCACCGGACGTGCTATCTGTCCCAGACCTGCTGTTTTCAACTCTCTAGAGACAGCAGGAGCGGTAGAGATACTCTCAATGATCGGCCATGAAAAGCCAACTGACATTTACTCCTGAGGTTCTGACTTGTTGCATCCTCGACAACTACTGTGATTATTATTATTTGACCATGCTGGTCATTTATGAACATTTGAACATCTTGGCCATGTTCTGTTATAATCTCCACCCGGCACAGCCAGAAGAGGACTGGCCACCCCTCATAGCCTGGTTCCTCTCTAGGTTTCTTCCTAGGTTTTGGCCTTTCTAAGTTTTTCCTAGCCACCGTGCTTCTACACCTGCATTGCTTGCTGTTTGGGGTTTTAGGCTGGGTTTCTGTACAGCACTTTGAGATATCAGCTGATGTAAGAAGGGCTATATAAATACATTTGATTTGATTTGATGTCATATTTTCCCTGGCTCCTTTCCCAGCCACAGTGTCAGAAGGTGGACTGTTAAACACAATACTGTGGTCCTTCAATGGACTGGGCCTTGTCGCATTTGGATGATTGCGAGAGGTGGTAACGTTAAATGTACATGAACGCTAGGTTTGTCACACTCTGATCTGTTTCACCTGTCTTTGTGCTTGTCTTCACCCATCTCTTCCCATTATCCCCTGTGTATTTATACCTGTGTTCTCTGTTTGTCTGTTGCCAGTTCATCTTGTCTTGTCAGGTCTCACCAGCGTGTTTTCCCATCTCATTGCTCTCTCTAGTTCTGTTTCCTAGTTTCCCCGGTTCTGACCATTCTGCCTGCCCTGACCCCGAGCCTGCCTGACGTTCTGTACCTGCCTGACTCTGACCCGTTTACGAACCTCTGCCTGTCCTGACCCCGAGCCTGCCTGACGTTCTGTACCTGCCTGACTCTGACCCGTTTACGAACCTCTGCCTGTCCTGACCCCGAGCCTGCCTGACGTTCTGTACCTGCCTGACTGACCCGTTTACGAACCTCTGCCTGTCCTGACCCCGAGCCTGCCTGCTGTTCTGTACCTTATTGACTCTGCCCTGGATTACAGACCTCTGCCTGCCTTTGACCTGTCTTTTGCCTGCCCCCTGTTTGGGTCAATAAACATCTGTGACTCTAGCTGCATCTGGGTCTTATCCTAAGTTCTTGATAAGGTTGTTTTTTATTCCTCTGACCATCTTATCTAGCGTATTCGAGCCTGTCTTGGGAGGGAGTAGCCGGCCTCAGAGGGCTTTAGCGGGTAGCATTAGCGCCAACTCTGAGTGTAGCCAGCCAGAGGGCTTTAGCGGTTAGCGTTAGCGCCGGCTCCGAGTGTAGCCAGCCACAGAGCTCGTAAATAACCTCAGCACCGGGAACGGGAGAGAGGCCCTCCAACAGAGAGCGGTGCCTAGCTCTTGGTAGGACACGTCAGGACTCTGCACTGCACTGTGTAATCATCCGCCTGGCGACAACACTCTCCTGTGATGTATGTCCAAGGGAGATTATCTGAGACAGGAACTGGGGGTTACCGGGCGGAATAGGGCTCTTCTGGTCATGTCTGGCTGTGTCCTAAAGAAAGGCCCTGGTCAAAAGTAGTGCACTATATCAGGATTATGGTGGCATTTCCAACGCAGACTCAGTCTAGACTCTAACCTGGTTACTGTGAACGAAGAGTTCAAAGCCAAACTGAACAACGAACAAACCACAAATCTATACAATCTCACTAACCCCATTAAAGTACATGACTCTTTACGAATGAAACAGTGAAGTCACGTACTGTAGTACACATCAGGGTGAGGCGGGACTTGAGTCTGACACTTTGACCCTTTCCCCGAGTCGGTTGACTCCTTATGAGCCAGCTGCATTATCAATACGTAGGTCCGCCGTGGCAAGACGGCCCAAAATCTCTCCCTGATTATGGGATTTAATAAGGAAGCGGGGTAATTGCATTAAGTCCTGTCCGGCAGCCCATTGTCCCGGGTCTGGTCGTGTCCTAATCTCCTGTTGTTGAAGGGCTCTGTTATGAGGGGCCACTCGTGGCTCAGGGCCCCGGATGTAGGGACCTGGGGGACCCAGCAGATGTCCAGCTGTGCTGGGGTGACTCGGGTCTGAACCCAGGGAGACTGGGGGTGGGGGTTTGGGGGAATGGAACTCAAATCAGATTAGGAAAAGGGGAAATTAGTGAGTTTGGGAGCGAGACCCTTCCTCAGCCCAGACCGGACCCCTAGGGGTGCAGCTGTAACCCCTCCGATATCAGTAAGGAGGATAGAAGGAGAGATGGGATGGATGATGTGGTACGCTGAAGAGCAAAACCTCCTGTAGATTCCTAGTACCTCAGGCTGTGGAAGGAGAAGAACAGAAGGTCAAACTCCTCACAAGGGCTCAGCAGGACTGGTTCAGTGGGTTCTAACAGGGTTCCTCTCCATAAAGTCCTCCTAACTAACCCAAGTCAGCTGTGAACACATGTTGTCACGCACGTTTTTCTCTCCCCAAAACACTGTGGGAGTGAATGAGAGAGGTGGATGGAAGGGGGTTGGGGGGCAGAGTGCACCTCAGAACAAACAGCCAAACCTGTAGGGGAGAAGTCTGGGAAGGAAATACTGGACCCAGCAGGCCTAGCTGGAGCACTTCAACACACACACACACACACACACACACACACACACACACACACACACACACACACACACACACACACACACACACACACACACACACACACACACACACACACACACACACACACACACACACACACACACACACACGACTCCCCATAAAGACATTCCCTATGGCTGTGACCTTGAGACAATCACACACCCAGCGGAGAGCCTGATAGTTTGACAGGTCTGTTTTTCCAAGCTTGTACCCTAAGACAATAATTATTCCTCAATCCATTGTCTCCTTGGTTGTCATATCAACAAAGTTTATAGTGGCAGATGTTTGTCTCTCTGCTATTTTATCTGAAATATCTAAAAAAAAACTGCAATTAGCCTAACATAAAAAACCCATCTTGCATTTGCATACCATTATCCTACGTGTCTTTTTCCTTTAGGCCACCAAAGACAAAAGCATTCATTTACCCATCAAGGTTCAACAACTCCAAAATGGCTTTAGATCTGGGCCGCTGTCTGCTCAACAGTCTTGATCTATCAACTCCCAGGCTTTTTACAATGATCACAACTCCTCTGGCCCAGACAGGGAAATCAATGAGATGAACTGGCCGGGCCCAAACTCACTCACTATTCATCAGCCCTCAGGCCTAGGTGTAATTATACGTAACCACTGTGATTATTACCAAGATGAAAGTTTGCTTTGCTTCATCACGCTTTGTGTGAGCCAAAGCCTATTTGAGATTGTGTGGACAATCAGGAAGGACACTGGAGGGCAAGGAGTGAAGTGAATGGATTAGAATAGAGGCAGGTTGTAGCTACATCATGGTAATGATGTTAGAGGTCATTTCCAGTGCAGCTGTAGAATGTTTTTCTATCTGTTAACTAACTTCATGAATGGTCTTAAAAGTGTCAAAGTGTTGTAGTCTAGTGGTTAACAATACCTACATTATGACCACCTGCTCTTTCCATGACATAGACTGACCAGGTGAATCCAGGTGAAAACTATGATCCCGTACTGATGTCACTTGTTAAATCCACTTCAATCAGTGTAGATGAAGAGGAGGAGACAGGTCCCTGTGGAATGCTTTCAACATCTTGTAGAGTCCATGTCCCAATGAATTGAGGCTGTTCTGAGGGCAATAGGGGGTGCAGATAAATATTAGGGTTAGGGTTAGGGTTAGGGTTACTAATGTTTGGTATACTTAGTGCATATAGGCTATATTATATATTATATAGCCCTATTGGTTAACAAGGTCATGTGAAAATGAGCTTCCTATTGGACAAGTTCAAGTCCATTTCATTTTAGGTGAGGCTTTTGTTGTTGCTTTGTATTTTAAGCAACCAAGTGTTTGCCAGACCAAAGAGTGATGCTTCTGCGCATGTGTGAATGATGTTCTGATCATGTGTATATTTTCTACTTTATGTGTAGAGAACAGGCTACTGAGGTGAATGGTGCTTGTTTAATAAAGTTAGATCAACGTCTGCAAGATCACATAATGTAGTATTCTACATAACAGAACCAGATATAACAGCATAGTATAATGTACATGGAGACAACACCGTAGGCTACGTGGAGACAACACCGTAGGCTACGTGGAGACAACACCGTAGGCTACGTGGAGACAACACCGTAGGCTACGTGGAGACAACACCGTAGGCTACGTGGAGACAACACCGTAGGCTACTTGGAGACAACACCGTGGGCTACTTGGAGACAACACCGTGGGCTACTTGGAGACAACACCGTGGGCTACTTGGAGACAACACCGTGGGCTACTTGGAGACAACACCGTGGGCTACTTGGAGACAACACCGTGGGCTACTTGGAGACAATACCGTGGGCTACTTGGAGACAACACCGTGGGCTACTTGGAGACAACACCGTGGGCTACTTGGAGACAACACCGTGGGCTACTTGGAGACAACACCGTGGGCTACTTGGAGACAACACCGTGGGCTACTTGGAGACAACACCGTGGGCTACTTGGAGACAACACCGTGGGCTACTTGGAGACAACACCGTAGGCTACTTGGAGACAACACCGTGGGCTACTTGGAGACAACACCGTGGGCTACTTGGAGACAATACTGTGGGCTACTTGGAGACAACACTGTATAACTCAACAAGATCTAAATGCATATCAAAATAAAAATGATCATGATCCAATGGTTGGTATGCAGATGCTGCATGTTTCACTGGTAAAACTTGAAGAATGATCCTTCACGATTGAATGCGGTGGTGTTTTTGTCTTACAGTAACATTATACTATGCTGTTGTATCCAGTTCTGTTATGTAGAATGCTACATTATGTGATCTGGCAGACATTGACTCAGACGTTGATCTAATTTTATTAAACAAGCACCATTCACCTGAGTAGCCTGATCTCTACACATAAAGTAGAAATATACTAATGCACAGAACGTCATCCGCAGAAGCTTCGGGATCATTAGTTGGCGACTAACGTTCCCGAAAAAGTCCAATCCGCAGCCCCGGCCTGTTTACAAAGAATCTCACAACGCGGTCACCATGCAAACCATTCTAAGGCGTGGCATCATTCTGAGAACTCACACTGCCTACCTGCTCGACTAGTTTTGGCTTGGTGAGAGCGTGTGTGCCTGTGTGGTATAAGCCAGCCGCATTTCGTTTAGAACAGAGAAGAAGTTAAGGGCTATTCTGAGGTAGTTCTCAAGGAACAGGTAAGAGTTGGACAGTCACTTCTATCAGACAGCAGTGGTTTTGTATCCGTTGTGCTGTGGCTACTGTAATTAGCGGTTAACACTGAAGAGGCCTTTCTTAAAGAGGCAATCTGCAATTACTAAATCTATTTTGGGACTTTTAAATTAAAGAATATAACTTACTGTATAAATGCCTCATGAGCTTAGTTCAACTGTCATACCCCATCAGAACCCAAAATATAAGCTTGTTTTACTCTAATGTTTGTAAACAGTGTAATTGTTAACAAACACTGTATAGCCTCAACACATGGTTAAAACTATCCTTTTGATACCATGGATGGCCAGTCCTTGCATCAACAGCTCTGTCTATGAATTTTAAAGTGGTTACAGCCACTCCCTTTATTAAAACAGTGGTGGGTTGACTGATGTGTTCTTGTTTGAACTGCAGATTGCCCCTTGAAAGGGATAGCACACTCCCAATGTAAACTGGACCTACAGGACTTCCCACTCATCTCTGTAGATTGAGACAGACATTCGACAGTCATTCTCCTTCTAACAGGTTCACCATGGAGAGAAAAAGCATATTTGATCTTGCCACCTGTTGCTTCCCCTGGCTTTGGTCTCTGCAGATCCGCCAACTCTCAACTCTATAAGTAACTTCAGGAACTTTGAATTTGGCCACAACTTCCCACGCCATGGCCTGATGCTACTCCACCATTTTGCTAACAATGTCCTCGTTGGCAAAAACAACACCAACAGCCTAATCACACCAGTCTTTGTGCCATCAAGGGGAGACTGGGGCTTCCAGTGGTACGATAACGCTAAACAGGTGCTTCCATCCCTGAAGGAACCTGCTTCCTACACGGTAGGGAATCTCAACACACAGTCTCCACGAGGGCTTGGCACCTACCTCCTTACGTCACTCAAAGCTATTACCTCATGCCCTGGTCCATAGAGAACAATAGGGACAGAATCATCCTCGAAATGCAGGGGAATGTGGTGGAGGCAGTCTACATAACACAGCACTACCCACAAGACGACCCCCGCAGCAAGCAGTACGACCCTGATAACACCTTCCTCCTAAGTGTCAACCTCCTGAGAGAAATCCAGAGCCTATCTAACAACTGGGGGGACCGTGTGTCTGTGTTTCTGTATGCTGCCGTCTACAATACACACTCCAGATCCTTCTCAGAGACATACTCCATGAGGGAATTCACTAAACAGCTGTGTGGGGGTAAATGTGCAAATACTCAAAATACTCAGGTTGCTAACCACATGGAGTGTCTTGGCATCAAGCTGGAGGTGAGATCAACTGAAAACTGGAACAACGGGTACGCCAGAATTAGATGGGCAAATGTCCCAAGGAGTCTGCTGGATGTGGGGATGATGGTAGCCCTCTACGCGGACAATAAAATGACCTCTGTTACCCCCCTTGGCACGTGCAGCTACGGAAGCTTCGACGCCAATGTATACCTAAACCCCGGCCTGCAGGTCAGGCTCCTGATCAACTTGCACTCTGTCATCATGAGCAGCCCTAAGTATGATGACTCTGACCGGAAGATTCCTGTTAACATACCTCCAGTTGACTCTGATGTCAGTCTGCAGCTCTACACTAAAGATGGCCACGCCTGCGCTCGCCTGTTCATCAAGAAGACCTTCACTGATTGGAAGAACAAACTCTATTACACCTGGGTTGGATTCTACTCCTCTAACAAAATTGAACATACATTTTATTATGACACTTGGCAGTGGGCTGTTTTGTTCCCTAAACAGGTGGACAATGACACAGACCCAGATTATGATATCTACACCTACAGGTCTGACATGTCCATCTCGCCCGGGGTCGAAGCTCGATTCTTCTATAAAATAACGTTTTCTGAAAAGTATGTCCTCGAGGAACGCACTGCCCCATGGGAATCTTAATGCTGTCCAACCATCATTTTCTCTCCATTATCTCAACATTATATTATACAAGGATGATTCTCATAGAGGCAGAGATAGAAGAGGGCCAAGGTGCTATTGAACCGAACATTTCCAATGCTATGGGCGTCACACAAAGCATCTGGTTCCTCTCATTTGGATTGTAATCATATGGTTTCCATGGCAACGTAACATTTCGGAATTCTACTTTGAAAGTATTCTGACGTAAGTAGGAACTAGCGTCAAACACCTCAGACCCTGTAACCGGTCACATATATTTCAATGCATATCTGAAACGTGTCAAAACTGCACGATTCTGCACGGGATGACTGGCAGAAATTCATTCAAAGGAATACAAATATTATTTTCTACACATCAGATCATACTTGATGCGCTTCCTTGAGTTGTCCTGAACTTTCTACTTTGTTATGAAAATACAAATTATTACTCCTTTCCCATATTTAGGCTATTTTACATATTTTCTTATTAGCCTTATGAACATAGACATTTTGTTTGTATCTGTACTAGAATGGTAAAAAAAAGACATCAAATGAAACAGAAATGTCTGTAGTGGTTGATATTGCAAAGAAATATCAGATATCCCAGAATATCCACATCAGTGCATCTCTAGTTTCTGTCTTTTGTCGTGTTCTGTTGTAAAAAATGTAATAAAAATGCACTTTTATGCAGCTGTAATCAATGAATGTGAGGAATTGTCTGGCCTTAAAGAGGTTGGTAGAGGAGAGACTTACAATGATGGACAGGAGTTTCCCGTAGGTCAGGTGTGCGGGGATGTGGTCTGGCTTGGCCCTGAGCGACTCTCTGTACCAGTGGCTCGCCTCCTCCAGCCTATTCAGCCTCATGTAGGCCTCTCCTGTTAGGGGTTAAAGGTCACAGGTCATGGGCGATACGGCCTCTCCTACTGTATGGGGGGGTCAACATTCAGAGGTCAGAGGAAAGGGGTCGTAGAGAGACCCATGACTCAATGGCTTCTCTGACACTTTATAATAAGAGGAAGACTCGTATCAAAGATGTTGTATGATGGGTTCTGTGACTTTCCTTTCTATCTATCTAGTGCATTGGTCACCAACCGGTCGATCGCGATCCAAGGCATTCCTAGTCGATCACCAAACATTTCTGTACAAAACCCAATGATAAAGCCTTGCGTTCCTTTTTTTTAAATTCGTTTTTGCGCTGTTGGTGCACTTGATTCAGCAGTCCTAGCCCCGGGAAGGTAAAGTGTTCCCATTTTGAACCATTTCATGTGTGTGAATGTAGAACTCCGCCTACCCGGCAAGCCGAGAGAGCAAATCAAGTGCACCTATAGGCCTACCGTTGGCCAATCAAATACCTCAGAGTTGATACTGTGAGATTTCAAAACCATGACTAGAGAGAGAGCAAAGAGCTGCTGTTTTTATGAGTAAGTTCATGTTTGTTGTTACTCAGCACTGCCAACACTTTGTTCAACACTTTCATAAGCCATAAAATATGTTCTCCCTACTTCCACTCATGCTAAAACCAGCACTGCAGCTGCAATTAATGAGTATAGCAATTTGTTTCTATGACCTGTTGTTATTAGCTGCTTGTGTCTTTTTTAATATTGAGGTATATTTCACTTTCTCTGGTCATAGGAGTAACAACATGAATTGGTGCATGAGGCAAAAAATAATGCAGTGCGACTTAAGTTTCCCCATCAGCTGGAAGACTGTCCCCTTTTCTCAGAGGAGGAAGATAGAGCGGAGGGACAGTGAGTCGGGTGAGAGCAGACTCACCACTACCTTCCATGCAACCAAGAGAGTATTTACACAGCACAATGTAAAAACTGCTGGTTGCATGGAAGCTACCTCACCGCTGCTCTCTCCCTGCCTGTGACTTCTGATATGATGACATGCTCCAGTGCTCCCAGTGTCTGATGAATAGAGTTCTATAATAGATCTCCAACAGGTGCACGGCTGATAACAAGGCAGATGGAGCCCAACCCATTTCCAGTCCTCCATTCCTAAAAACACTCGTCATTCCACCAATAAAAAATAAATATTCCTCCGTTAAATTAAACCCCTGACCCCAATTTCAGTTGGAACGTGACCAGTTTCTCTCGGAGAATGTCTCTGTTCTCAAAGCCGTGAGAATCCCAGATCTGATCCCAGCGCAGCGGCGCCGATCCCCGGGGCCCTGATGACAGCCCCCCTCTCACCTGAACAAACACTCTCCCTCTTCTCAGGCCCCCACCACGCGTCATCCCAAGAATGTTGCCGACACGGCACAGCAATCTCAACCATGCAATCAGGAAGGGCTTCTAATAATGTAATTAGTGATAGAATAACACAACATGGGACATGACTTATTATAGCCAGCTTAGTTTGAATTCCCTTCGAATCCTGATTCACATCTACATTAGGATTGCCTGCATATTTTGGAGCTGTGGTGTTGGAATGGAATTAAACCGATGTTATCTGCTTAAAGCACATCAAATAGCTTCGTTTCATGGAGATAATATGGGGAAATCTCTTTTTGGGGTGGGGGGGGGGGGGGAACTGAAGACTATACGCAGGTTGTTCTACTACCACCAGAATGAGTCATTCTAAACACATATTCCTCAATTACATGAATCAAAGATGAGGAGAATAATCATATGTGATAGGTAGGAATTAAGAAGGATATTTGGATGATTAAAGTCGTCTCCCTGTGCCAAGTCTTCCTCGTCATGCGTCAAAGTTGTTGCCACTACCCAGCTTTTCACCTTCAGCAATTGGCTAAGTCAAAAGCCTGACATGGCTCCAGATAGACTGTCAAACTAAATCTACCTCAGCGGACAAATTAGTTTGCTTCCCCATGAACAGAATACCAGAGATACCTGTCAACTCCATTTCAATTCCTGACTGTCAGCCCTGCAGAACACTGTGCTAGACAGGGATCTAGGGTAGAGTGGAGAGCAATCTCAGGTAGAGTGATGGTGGAGTGGAGAGTGATCTAGGGTAGAGTGGAGAGTGATCTAGGGTAGAGTGGAGAGTGATCTAGGGTAGAGTGATGGTGCAGTGGAGTGATCTTGGGTAGAGTGATGGTAGAGTGATGAGTGATCTAGGGTGGAGTGATGGTAGCGTGGAGAGCGATCTAGGGTAGAGTGGAGAGTGATCCAGGGTAGAGTGATGGTAGAGTGGAGAGCGATCTAGGGTAGAGTGGAGAGTGACCCAGGGTAGAGTGATGGTAGAGTGGAGAGTGATCTAGGGTAGAGTGATGGTAGAGTGGAGAGTGATCCAGGGTAGAGTGTTGGTAGAGTGGAGAGTGATCTAGGGTAGAGTGATGGTAGAGTGGAGAGTGATCTAGGGTAGAGTGATGGTAGAGTGGAGAGTGATCTAGGGTAGAGTGATGGTAGAGTGGAGAGCGATCTAGGGTAGAGTGATGGTAGAGTGGAGAGCGATCTAGGGTAGAGTGGAGAGTGATCCAGGGTAGAGTGAGGGTGGAGTGGAGAGCGATCTAGGGTAGAGTGGAGAGTGATCCAGGGTAGAGTGTTGGTAGAGTGGAGAGTGATCTAGGGTAGAGTGATGGTAGAGTCGAGAGTGATCTAGGGTAGAGTGATGGTAGAGTGGAGAGTGATCCAGGGTAGAGTGATGGTAGAGTGGAGAGTGATCTAGGGTAGAGTGATGGTAGAGTGGAGAGTGATCCAGGGTAGAGTGATGGTAGAGTGGAGAGTGATCTAGGGTAGAGTGATGGTAGAGTGGAGAGTGATCCAGGGTAGAGTGATGGTAGAGTGGAGAGTGATCCAGGGTAGAGTGATGGTAGAGTGGAGAGGGATCTAGGGTAGAGTGATATGGTGAGCTGGGGTAGGAAACAGAAACAGTCTCCCGGACATGGGTTGGTCCTGGTTTTGATCCTGGGAAACACTTTCACTGGTTGAGCTTGGTCTGTGCTTAAACATGTCAACCTTTAGAAAATGCTCACCTTTCCTCCTTCATTCCCTTTCACCAGATTCTAGGATGTTAACAATACAGTACATGATGATATATGACCCTCAAACTAAACCCGGGACCCCATTTTTTCATTGTTCCCTTCTAATCAGGGACTGATTTATACATGGGACACCAGGTGTGTGCAATTCATTTTGGGGAAAGACAGAAAATCAGCAGGCTATGGACCTCGTAGGGTAAGAGTCGGGTAACCCTGATGTATGAGAATGTATGAACTGTATTTGTTTTGTAAAGTGCCGTGTTTATTGAACTTGGTGAGTAGAGATGGGGGAAAAATCCCCCCAAAATATTAGTGAAAAAATAAATGTTCTCCTGCTATTACTCACCCATCATGTTGTAGAGACTCTGAGGTGCAAACTGCTTCGGCATTTTCTGCACCGCTTCTTTATAGACAGACAGAGCCTCCTGTCATAGAGGGGGGAGGGCAGTTAGTCACAGTGTCACCATCCACAAAGCCTCTTCCTCACTGTCTAATGGAAAGGGCTTCAGGAAGATGAGTCTAGTCAGCTCTGTCATTTTGTCATAGATGAAGAGTTAGTTAATTTGAGCAGTAACTGAGCTCATATAAAGCCAAGGCCGGAAGCTTAAGCTAGTTTTCAGAAACTCAAGAGCTTAAGTACACTATCACAGTATGCTATCAAACTACATTTGCTGTATACATCTTATCCATTGTATTTATATGTTTCTGTCATGGCTCCACTGTACTGTGGTGGAGTGCACCTCCATACATTATATTTCTATGTTTCTGCCATGACTCCACTGTACTGTGGTGTAGTGCACCTCTATACATTCTATACATTGGATTTATATGTTTCTGCCATGGCTCCACTGTACTGTACTGTAGTGCACCTCCATACATTCTATTTCTATGTTTCTGCCACGGCTCCACTGTACTGTACTGTAGTGCACCTCCATACATTCTATTTATATGTTTCTGCCATGGCTCCACTGTACTGTAGTGCACCTCCATACATTATATTTCTATGTTTCTGCCATGGCTCCACTGTACTGTAGTGCACCTCCATACATTCTATTTATATGTTTCTGCCATGGCTCCACTGTACTGTAGTGCACCTCCATACATTCTATTTCTATGTTTCTGCCATGGCTCCACTGTACTGTACTGTAGTGCACCTCCATACATTCTATTTATATGTTTCTGCCATGGCTCCACTGTACTGTAGTGCACCTCCATACATTCTATTTATATGTTTCTGCCATGGCTCCACTGTACTGTAGTGCACCTCCATACATTCTATTTATATGTTTCTGCCATGGCTCCACTGTACTGTAGTGCACCTCCATACATTCTATTTATATGTTTCTGCCATGGCTCCACTGTACAGTAGTGTAGTGCACCTCTATACATGCTATTCATTTTATTTCTACATCTCGGCCATTGCACTGGTTCTAATGTACTGTATTGAAGTGTACTTTTATAGATTCTATCCATTGCATTTCTACGTCTCAGCCACTGCCCTGTCTCCACTGTAGTGTAGAGTACAGGGCAGTGTAGTATCATACCTCCTGCAGGCCCTGCTCGTGGAGCAGCTTGCCCAAGTTGTACAGGCAGCTGGTGACGGAGCTCTTGTGGGCATGGGGGTCCTTCAGGTTCTCGTCTGGGATCTCAGCGCAGGTTACAAAGGTCCTCTTGGCCTCCTCCAGACCGCCCTGGTTCATCAGGATGATGCCTGTGTTCAAGTAGGCCGCTGTGGGGTGACGAGAGGGGGCAGAGGAGGAGGAACAGAGGGAGAAGACGGGGTGGAGGAGGGGGAAAGGGAGGACAGAGGAAGAGGAATGAGGGAGAGAGAAGGTAGAGGATTAGAAATGGGGGAAGAGAGGGGGCAGAGGTGGAGGATTAGAGCAGGAAGAGAGGGGGGTAGAAATGGAGAAACAGAGGGGATAGATAGAAGCAGGGAAAAGGTTTAGGGACAAGAAAACGAATCACATTTTATTTGTCACATGCGTTGAATACAACAGGTGTAGACTTTACAGTGAAATGCTTACTTACTGTCACGTTGGTATAAAGGGTAGGGAGACAGGCGCAGGAATGCGTAATAGGGGTTTTTATTTCCCAAATTACAGCGTGCCGTGTAAAGGCACAGGGACGAACACCAAACAAACACATATGCAAAACACAGGGTTGAGACCCAAACAAAAGAGCGAGGAGTACCTCGAATAAATATACAATCGCACAATGATACCAAACGGGACGAGACCCGTAATCATCTGTACAATATACGTGCCACGAAAGCCAAAACAACACAGCACAGGTATTCAAACGACCAATGGACTTTGGAACAATAATCAACCAGACAATGGTGAACAAAGGGCACACTTATACAATTACTAATCAATGGGAATATGGACCAGGTGTGCGTAATGACAGTTCCGGAGGGATCCGTGACAGTTTGTGTGTGTGTGTTGGAGTGTCAGTGTAGTGTGTGTGAGTGTGTGAGTAGAGTCCAGAGAGGTTGAAAGAGAGGTTGATGGGAAAAACGGAGGAATTAACAAGTAACTCATGCAACCCAAATCCCCTGCTTTCCCCGTCCTCTGCTAGAGTCTGATACAGTAAAATATGTCTACACATTACATACGCCAGCAGTCAAGAGTGAGATTGACTTCCATTAGACTGTTGGCTGAAACGGTCCGATAGACCTCTGAAATGGGCCAGACATGACAACTAACTCAGCATTAACACTGGGCCGTGATGAAAACCTGAATGTAACATTCAATTCATGTAATTGAATTAAACAATGCTAGAGACAACCCATTAGGCAGGTCCCGTATCAGCTCCTTTCATCTCCACCGGCCGGGCCCCGATCACAATCACTTCAGCCCCGCAATACGCCATTTTAGGAAATGGTCTCTTAGCAATACTTACACGCCAGAGTTGGCCTGCTCCCAATGGCCAGCTTATAGTAATGCAGTGCCTCTGAGGACCTGTGGTTCTCTTGAAGCAGCAAACCCCTGGTGGAAAGAAGACAGGTCCAGAATTATGGTAGAATGAAGCAGAGGAAAGAGAGGTCTACAGGGCAATCAGGGAAACCATGTGGCAACTCTGACTGTTTGGGTTTTTAAAATCTATTTGCAGCATAACATTAGACAGTGTTTAGTGACACTCGGTTTATTCGGTTTATTTGTTAACCATCAGTAATCTCAGAGCGACACCTTCATTAAAGGTGTGTCATGTAAACACAGAAATGTGTTTGTTGACAAAGGTGACTTCCTGTTTCTTGACAGGGGGACAGGGAGTAGAGAGAGGAGAAGAAAACACTGTCAGGTGAGCGGGAATGTGGGCCGGTTATGAGGCTTGGCACCTTTGACACTCGGAGGGTAAATGTGGGTATTAGAACTGCCTTCATGTTTCCCAGAGCCCCGCAAATCATGATTCATGAAATCACTGTCAAGGGGAATAGGATCCCATCTAGGGATAAAACAACCCATTTCCTCTCTCTCTCTCTAGCGCTCTCTCTCTCTCTCTCGCTCTCTCTCTCTCTCTCTAGCGCTCTCTCTCTCTCTCTCTCTCTCTAGCGCTCTCTCTCTCTCTTTCTCTCTCTCTCTAGCGCTCTCTCTCTCTCTAGCGCTCTCTCTCTCTCTCTCTAGCGCTCTCACTCTCTCTCTCTCTCTCTCTCTCGCTCTCTCTCTCTCTCTCTCTCTGCCCCTAGCCTCTCCCCCTCTCCCTCTATCCCCTGTTATTCTCCCTGTCTGTCTAAGCAGTATTGATGGATGGCAGCTTTCATGGCCCTTCATCCTTGTTGAGGTAGTGGAGAGATGCAGAGATGACACATCTCACACTCACAGATTATACAACATGTCAGCCATGTTTCCCCGGTAATACAGGGCATTCCGGTACGCCCTCTCCGCCTCTGCCATCTTGCCCTGGTTCTTCAGGACGTTTCCCAAGTTGCCCCATGCTAACAAAGAGAGACAGGTGTCTGTCAAGTGTATACAGGTATTATGTAATGGAAAGATCTTGAGTTTTGCATTTATGAGGAAAGATTACAAATAATTTATGACATATTCTTTATTCTTTATGGGCCAGTTTGTCAGCCATAGAATAAGCCTAGTCCTGGACCTAGAATAATATAGAACTGAAAAATGTTTTAATCTACATGAGAGTGATGTAATTCTCAGGCCTAACTTTATCACAGTGGGACTAAAGTACCAAACCAAAGGCCCATATTCCAGAATGTGTTGGTTAGTCAACAGTCTCCTCCACACTACCTTTAGCGGGGTTAACACTGATCCCTGACTTGTAGAGCATCTCCTCGTTGCTCCAGTCCCTGTTCCTCAGCACCGTCTTGATGCCGTACAGCAGCACCAGGCCCGCGCACAGACCCAGCAGCACGACCCTGGGGCCCCTGGTTCTCAGCCTGACGTACAGGGCCCGGATCCCCACCGCCACCAGCAGACAGAAGCCCATGCTGGGTATGTACAGCAGCCGCTCGGCCACCACAAAGCCCACATAGAAGAAGAGGTTTGTGGCCGGGAGGAAGGGCAGCGAGAGTAGGCCCAGGGAGAAGACCACCACGTTCTCCGTGGAGGGGAGGGTGGCAAGGGAGGGGAGGGAGGGGTGGGTGGTCCGAGGGGAACATTGGTAGGTTTTGGTGAACCCATTCCCGTTGAGGGTGGTTTTCCCATTGGTCTTTGGAGAGCCCTGCTCTGAGTTTATGTTGTGGTTGTTGTGGTTGCCGTCTGGAGGATGGTAGCTGTGCCCATTGGTGAGGGCCTTCCCGTTCGCCAAGTGAGCTTTCCCATTGGTCTCCTTGGCCTTGGAGTCGGGGATGCTACTGCTACGGAGGCCATACCAGGCCAGGAGAGTAAATCCAGCATAGAAGGCCACGGTGTGAAGGTTCCTCCAATCAGAAAAGGTCTTGATTAGCGGTAGAGCGTCCATGGACCAATCGAAGCTGAGCTGGACAGGGCATAGGAGGAGCCAGGCGTTGGCGGCGGGCAGGTAAAGGAAGGTCAGTGTTCGCGTGAGAAGGTGTGGCGAGTCGGCCGCCGGGTTGTCTGAGTTGGAGAAGTTGGGGGGCTTGTTACCCATCCAGTAGAGACGAGCAGCCAGGAGAAGCACGCCCCAGGAGGCCAACACACTCAGACTCAGCAGTACAGTGGTGTTCCTCTTCTGTAGGAGAGAGAAAACATTATAGGAATGTTATGGGAACTACCCTGGGACTTCTGTGAAACGTTCAGGGAACTTTTAGAAAACTTTAGCATTCTGAAAACGTTCCTGCTCGCATTCTGGGAATGCATTGGTAACTAGAAATAGTTTGTTGGCTGATACTAAGTCACATCTATTAGACTAAGTAGTAGATATTTTCTTTAACACAGAAGCATTTGGTTTTGGTTTATTTGGTGTGTATTCATATACATCAGTGCGAAATTTAGAATTTTGATTTCACATCACGAGGAATTTCTAGAATAGAACTGTTTAGAAATGAGGAATGAAATGGAAGGAATGTTTTTGCAAAAGCTGCCCAGGGCTCAAGCCGTGTTCATGCGCAATTGACACAGCCAAGCACTCTGTGTATTATTGGCAAGTCCTCTGAAAAAGGTATCTACAACGGCCAGCAATAATATGGCTCTGTTGCTACACAAACACAGAAAGCATTTTTTGAGAAATGAAGCATTGATAGCACTGAGAGACTAAATGGGGGATATTAACACTTCACATTCATCAGAAAACATACTTGTGGGAATCTTTATCAAATGACCCTCCATGTTGGTGTCGACCTCTATTCATATGTTTCAGTTTGATTTAATAGAATAATGCCCTAAAGGACAAGGATTCTTCTCATTTGACGGTGGGATGAGAAATACTGGTAGGCTAGGCCAATTCCAGGTGAACATATGCTATTACTGCCCAATAAAGTAGCTGTGAAACTCAATGTAAATGTATGCTAAGCTCATACCTACATTAATTACAGTTAGGCCTATGTACAATAAAATATACATTTAAATTAATTCCCTTTAATTTAACCAGGCGTTTCCTGGTTAAATCAAGGTTAAATAAAAATTGACCTCTAAAATGTTGGAGCACTGGTGCCAGTGGAGTTTTTAAACAGTTTCCTTTGCCCCAATAAAGACATGTCAAATAAACAGAGCACCTACTATACATGACCAATAGACCAGGACACTGGACCCTTCTACCAACTGCATACGATGACATCACGGCTGCACTGTGTTTCTCTCATTCTTATTCCGTTCATCCATCTTCCTGCAAAGTAATGCCTCTAAATTTGATATAGAACAGATCCGTCCATGTATTGTAGCATGGTGTCTTGTATGCCCAAATAGGCTATGTGTTTAGACTAGCTAAGTCCCTTGAGTGCAATTTGACTGCACAACTCAGGCCTAGGGTGGGTTCTGAAATGGCACCCTAATCCATACATAGTGAAGGGAATAGGGTGCCATGGCAGATGCTGCCCTAGTGTATGCTGGGAGAAGTAGAGTGGGGAGGGCCTGATTCAGATTGTTGGCCCATTTCAGTAGAGTGGAGAGTGATGTTTAATCAGCTCAGAGCTCACTGTGTCGGTATGTAGATTCTGTTTACAGCTATAAGAGGATTAATGCCGTAGCATGATCAGCGTCAGGTTCCTTATTAAACACCTTCCACTGGCCTGTCACCACGTTCAGCTTTCAGCTCCATCAGGGACGTTACTGTAGTTAGACCAGGACTAGTAACTTCAAAACTTCATTACAACTGCCAAATGTTACTAACCCATCCCCTCATGAACTTCTCAGAGGGAAATGGACTTTAAGAGAGATTGTTTGCTATTTTTACAGTTCCTAATGGCTTTATGAATACATATCTGGCATAGGAATTAAGACCTTTTTTGGCATGTTAGGCTCATAAAAATCTGGGAATTTTATTTTTTGATGAATAGATTAGAGCACTACTCGAATCAAAAAAGGCTGAAACAGAAAGCAGCCAGGGGACAACTGTATGATAAGTAGATAACTGTATGATAAGTAGAGCTCAAATATCATTTCACTTTGTTTTACAGGGTCACACTCCTGGGCCCATATTCAGAGTAGGAGTGCTGATCTGGTTTAGTAAGAGTGCTGATCAGTCTTTTATATCATAATGAATATGATTATATGGACACGGAGAAACCTGATCCTAGATCAGCACTCTGACTCATACCTTGTGAATACGGGCCCTGTCCTCTGGACAGGTCAGCAAAACTTTAAAGTCTAGAGTTACCGTTGCTATGGTTACGGAAGGTTGTCCGGTCACGTCCTTGACCCCCCCACCCCCGCCCGTTTCTGGCTAATTAAATCACATCTGTCTAGGCTTAGGGGTCACCGCAGTCCGGAAGAGAGAGGCTGCAGCTGTGAAAGGAATGTATTGACACATATACCAGTTGAACAGAACATATTGCTCTCTCTCAGGAGAAAGTTGGGGAAACACTTTACTTCAAGCCTGCAGGTATAACGCATTATGATGCAGTTTGAATGCATTATAACACTTGTCATAAGCATGTATGGCCCCCTTATGATGTATTGTGATCTCATAATCCAGTTTATCATCATCCGTTGGTCTGATGGTCTAAAGAAGAAATGTAATTAATTTGGATGAATCTGTATGGACGCTTTTTAAAATATTTATCGGCCAGGCCGACAGCATGAGGCTTCCTACTGTCCAGACAGAGACCAGGGAGTTTTCTCTTCTCCCTACTGTACAGTACAGACAGAGAGTGTGGCTTCCATCCACACACCGGCCTCCAGTGAACTCTGGCTGAATCTGTGGGGGTGGCATGACAGCCGTGTGTGTGTGTGTGTGTGTGTGTGTGTGTGTGTGTGTGTGTGTGTGTGTGTGTGTGTGTGTGTGTGTGTGTGTGTGTGTGTGTGTGTGTGTGTGTGTGTGTGTGTGTGTGTGTGTGTGTCTGTGTGTGTCTGTGTGTGTGTGTAAGTGTTTTCATCACAATCTCACCAGGCCATTGAACATTTCAGGCTGTTTCGCAATTACAGACCAAATTTACTCCCTACTTTAAATTAGGTTACAAAGTAAATATTAAATAATCTCAGAGCACCACAGAGATGAGTAGACTGAGTAAGAGTGTTATCCCCAGCATGACATAGGCAGCCAGGCAGCTGCACAGCCTAGGTGTCTAGTTCTCACCCTCTTTTCACACTCCTAAACCGCACCGAGTCATGCCGAGCCGAGCCATGCCGAGCTGAGCTGTACTGCACTGGCCTGGTCACGCATCTACTATAGTTACGGTTGTCACGCTGCAAAGGTCAATGTGAACAGAAAGGATCAGAGCCAGCACAGTATGGCTCCGGTTGGCACGGCAGTATGAAAATGGTTCGTCTCATTGCCAAAGAATGATGTCGTACAGTTTAAACCTGATGGATTATTTCTCAAACAATGTCATTGTGCTCCTAACTGTAAACAGAGAAAATCCTCTTTAAAAGTGTCAGTAGCCTACAGTTCAGCTGGAAGTAATGTACATTCAGGATATCAAATCAAATATATTCATAAGCACATAAACATAGCCCCAGTTAACTCTCAACAGAGAGCTCAGAGAGAAACTATTTTCAAATAGGCCTGCTCAGCGAAGGTTATGACCATACTAGTGCGTACGAGTTTTTGAAACCTGCATCTCCAATTACCCTTAAATTAGGACTAAGGAGTTTATTAGGATTGACTTGTCCTGGACAATAGACATGCTTCATTTGTTGGGCCTTCACTTCAGAACTGAGAGTGTGAGACAATTTCATCTCTCTGAGGAGGAGAAGATTTCCTTTGAGATGAGGTACATGTGACTGTGAGATAAACCAATTACAGAAAATCTGTGTTTTCATTCTTCTCTTTCTGTAGAAAGATATCAAATATGACCGGGGAGATTTAAAGATTTTTGGGCTGAAGGGAGTAAGAAAATCAGAGGGAAGATTTGGATATTGATTTCTGAACCAGAAAGCAGACACACAAAGGAAGAGGCTCTGTATTTTTACACAGATGAGATGAGGTTATTGATGGGATCGTCTTGTTCTTCTTGTCTGGGGAAAATGCTGTATGAAAAATTAAATCTGGCTCCATTTCACCTTCCAGTAGGTTTCCTCTCCCAATTCCCCAATCTTTCCTTAATTTACTTGAAGATCAATCTCGGACTCAAAAGGCCAAAGCCGCGGTCTGTCGACGTTGATGGCGATTCCTCAATCAGGGTAAATTGAGACAAAATGGTCGCTGAATTGTCCTTCAATTCTGAGTGAGAGTCTGAAACTCCACCAAATTCCTCTAAAGCACTATGAAGATAAACTCACCTGCTTACTTTTCTGCACTTTTTTCTATTACGAACTTCAACCTTTCTCTCTGTATCATTCTATTTCACAACTCATCTGGCTATTCTGTGAAAAATGATTTTGCAAAAATAACTTTACAAATAACATTTGACTTAATTTTATGTGGATTGATTTGATGTGATTGGATTCTAGAGGTAGTCGAAGTCACCCAAGGCAATGCTAGGATCATTGATGATTTATCTGTTTGAGTTAGAGTTACTTTATTTCCAGCATCAGAGCAGCTCTCTTATTGGAGCTCACAAGATCTGTGGCTGGTTAAAAGAGCCGGAATAATCCCCTGCAGCATGTCAAAGCTGCAGTCCCACTCCGGCAAAGGCTTTCATCTAAACCCTGCGCTCTCCACAGATCTCACACACTGTGGATTATTACTGCTCTCTTCACTACATCTCTGCTTTCCATCCGCATGGGCACTGTCCCTCCCTCTCCCTCTGTCCCTCTCTCTCTCCCTCCCTCCCTCCCCCTCTGTCCCTCTCTCTCTCTGTCTCCCTCTCCCTGTGTCCCTCTCTCTCTCCCTGTCTCTCTCTCTCCCTCTCTCCCTATCTCTCTTTTAAAATAACATGGTGACCAGCCCATTCTTATCTCCTCATTGTGTTTGTCATTCATCATTAGCCATGTTCAAACATTGTCCTCTGCTGCGTGTGGTCCTCTAATACCCATCGTACTGTTACTAGTGTCTGTTGGCGCTGTTCAAGACGTGTTTGAAGACACAGCGGGATTAGGTTGACATTAGTTGACTCTCTCATAAAGCTGCCTGTGGACTGACAGAAAGCAGCAGGGGGAAAGAGCCTATGGACTTCCTCTATAAAGTCACGTCCCGTTTACACTCCCCATGCTCCTCATAAATCCTCCTGGTATATGGGCCTTGGTTGGGCCTTCTTGGACCATACTCTTTTAGTTAGAGTTAAAACAGTAACATTGGGTATGATAGCCAGGCCACTGTTGCACTCCTATCCCTAGCCTGATCCTTACAATGCTTGACATCGCAGCGCTGCCACAATATCTGGGTGTAGGATGAAGTTGCCCCTAGTTTCCCCACTACTCAGAGACTGTTAAGATGGCGCCGAAGAGGATGGCTGACGTTTTACATGCCTGCAACCAATTGTGCTATTTTGTAAGGTTGTTTTTGTGTTGTTTGTAACTTATTTTTTTACTTATTTTGTACATAATGTTGCTGCTTCCGTCTCTTATGACCGAAAATAACTTCTGGACATCAGAACTGGGATTACTCACCACAAACTGGAGGAAGCTTTTTCCTTTAACGAGTCCGACGAGAAAGATATACTGCTCTCCTGGGACCAGGCCCAGATCCCCGTCATTTGCGTGAAGAAAAGACGGAGGAAAAGAGGACGCAGATCGGGCTGCCTTTGAGAATCCGTTGGCGAGCGAGTAAACTCCCACTGCCATCAATTCTACTTGCTAACATGCAATCATTGGAAAAGAAAATTGATGACCTATGATTAAGATTATCCTACCAACGGGACATTAAGAACTGTAATATCTTATGTTTCACGAGTCGTGGCTGAACGACGACACGGATAAAATAGAGCTGGAGGGATTTTAAATGCACCAGCTGAACAGAGAAGCTACGTCTGGTAAGACGAGTGGTGGGGGTGTGTATTTTTGTCAATAACAGCTGGTGCGCGATGTCTAATATTAAAGAAGTCTCGAGGTACTACTCGCCTGAGATAGAGTACCTTATGATAAGCTGTAGACCACACTATCTACCAAGAGAGTTCTCATCTATATTATTCGTAGCCGTCTATTTACCGCCACAGATCGATGCTGGCACTAAGACCGCACTCAACCAACTCTATAAGACCAACTCTATAAGCAAACTAGAAAATGCTCACCCAGAAGCGGCGCTCCTAGTGGCCGGGGACTTTAATGCAGGGAAACTTAAATCAGTTTTATCCAAATTTTACCAGCATGTCACATGTGCAACCAGAGGAGGAAAAAAATACTCTAGACCACCTTTACTCCAAGCTTACAAGCAAAAACTAAAGCAGGAAGTACCAGTGACTCGCTCAATACGAAAGTGTTCAGATGAAGTGGACGGTACGCTACAGGACTGTTTTGCTAGCACTGACTGGAATATGTTCACAGATTCATCCAATGGCATTGAGGAGTACACCACCTCAGTCATCGGCTTCATCAATAAGTGCATCAACGACGTTGTCCCCACAGTGACCGTACGTACAGTTGAAGTCGGAAGTTTACATACACCTTAGCCAAATACATTTAAACTCAGTTTTTCACAATTCCTGACATTTGATCCTAGTAAAAAGACCTTGTCGTAGGTCAGTTAGGATCACAACTTTATTTTAAGAATGTGAAATGTCAGAAAAATAGCAGAGAGAATGATTTATTTCAGCCTTTATTTCTTTCATCACATTCCCTGTGGGTCAGACGTTACATACACTCAATTAGTGTTTGGTAGCATTGCCTTTAAATTGTTTAACTTGGGTCAAACGTTTCAGGTAGCCTTCCACAAGTTTCCCACAATAAGTTGGGTGAATTTTGGCCCATTCCTCCTGACAGAGCTGGTGGAACTGAGTCAGGTTTGTAGGCCTCCTTACTCGCACACGCTTTTTCAGTTCTGCCCACAAATGTTCTATAGGATTGAGGTCAGGGCTTTGTGATGGCCACTCCAATACCTTGACTTTGTTGTCCTCAAGCCATTTTGCCACAACTTTGGAAGTACACTTGGGGTCATTGTCCATTTGGAAGACCCATTTGCGACCAAGCTTTAACTTCCTGACTGATGTCTTGAGATGTTGCTTCAATATATCCACATAATTGCCCTCCCTCATGATGCCATCTATTTTGTGGAGTGCACCAGTCCCTCCTGCAGCAAAGCACCCCCACAACATGATGCTGCCACCCCCGTGCTACACGGTTGGGATGGTGTTCTTCGGCTTGCAAGCCTCCCACTTTTCCTCCAAACATAACGATGGTCATTATGGCCAAACAGTTCCATTTTTGTTTCATCATACCAGAGGACATTTCTACAAAAAGTCAGATCGTTGTCCCCATGTGCAGTTGCAAACCGTAGTCTGGCTTTTTTTAGGACTCGTTTTACTGTGGATATAGATACTTTTGTACCGGTTTCCTCCAGCATCTTCACAAGGTCCTTTGCTGTTGTTCTGGGATTAGTTTGCACTTTTCGCACCAAAGTACGTTCATCTCTAGGAGACAGAACGCGTTTCCTCCCTGAGCGGTATGACGGCTGCGTGGTCCCATGGTGTTTATACTTGCATACAATTGTTTGTACAGATGAATGTGGTACCTTCAGGCATTTGGAAATTGCTCCCATGGATGAACCAGACTTGTGGAGGTTTACAATTTTTTTTCTGAGGCACCGCCTCTTTGCTTGACATCATGGGAAAATCAAAAGAAATCAGCCAAGACCTCCACAAGTCTGGGCGCAATCTCAATCGCACTCCACACTGCCCTTTCCCACCTGGACAAAAGGAACACCTATGTGAGAATGCTGTTCATTGACTACAGCTCAGCGTTCAACACCATAGTACCCACGAAGCTCATCACTAAACTATGGACCCTGGGACTAAACACCTCCCTCTGCAACTGGATCCTGGACTTCCTGACGGGCCGCCCCCAGGTGGTAAGGGTAGGCAACAACACGTCTGCCACCCTGATCCTCAACACTGGGGCCCCTCCTGTACTCCCTGTTCACCCACAACTGCGTGGCTAAACATGACTCCAACAACAACTCCAACATCATTAAGTTTGCTACGATGAGACAGCCTACAGGGAGGAGGTCAGAGAATTGGCAGTGTGGTGCCAGGACAGCAACCTCTCCCTCAATGTGAGCAAGACAAAGGAGCGTATTGTGGACTACAGGAAAAGGTGGGCCGAACAGGCCCCCAATAACATCAACGGGGCTGTAGTGGCCGGGGCTGTAGTGTCCTAACAATCTATCATGGTCCAATCACACCAAGACAGTCGTGAAGAGGGCACGACAAAACCTTTTCCACCTCAGGAGACTGAAAAGATTTGGCATGGGTCCCCAGATCCTCAAAAGGTTTTACAGCTGCACCATCGAGAGCATCCTGACCGGTTGCATCACCACCTGGTATGGCAACTGCTCGGCATCTGACCATAAGGCGCTACAGAGGGTAGTGCGTACTGCCCAGTGCATCACTGGGGCCAAGCTTCCTGCCATCCAGGACCTATATAATAGGCTGTGTCAGAGGAAAGCCCATAAAATTGTCAGAGACTACAGTCACCGAAGTCATAGACTGTTTTCTCTGCTACCGCACGGCAAGCGGTACCGGAGCACCAAGTCTAGGATCAAAAGGCTCCTTAACAGCTTCTACCCCCAAGCCATAAGACTGCTGAACAATTAATCAAATGGCCACCGGACTATTTACATTGACCCCCCCAACCCTCCATTTGTTTTGTACACTGCTGCTACTCACTGCTGTTTATTATCAATGCATAGTCACTTCACCCCTACCTACATGGACAAATGACCTTTAACCTGTACCCCCGCACACTGACTTGGTATCGGTACCCCCTGTATATAGCCTCGTTATTGTTATGTTATTGTGTTACTTTTTATAATTTTTTACTTTAGTTTATTTGGTCAATATTTTCTTAACTCTTCTTGAACTGCACTGTTGGTTAAGGGCTTGTAAGTAAGCATTTCATAGTAAGGTCTACACTTGTTGTATTCGGCGCATGTGACAAATAAAGTTTGATTTGATTTGAACGGGATCTTAAGCACTTACAAATTCATAACATATTGTACGAATTGTAATTCGTAACATATCATATGGAATGGATGACATTCTACACAATTGTGCACAATTTGTAGGGGATTTACTTTCAAAGCTACCGGCAGAAATTATACAAAACTTTTGTTGCATCACTCTAAGGTAAGGATTGGGGGAGAAAGCTGATCCTAGATCTGTACCGAGGGGAAACTTCACCCGGAGTATCACCTCTGTGTGGATGCAGTCCATTGGCCAGTGTTTTTGATGGAACTCTGATGTCATCAACCAGGGACATCCAGGCCGTTTACACTTCTCTTAACACGTTGGGCCTTTTGTCCTGACTAGGTACATTCCCCCAGTTAATCAGACAGGACTAGGGTCCGGCCTTCAGTGGCTGACTTTGATGAAGGGACCTCATTACTGAATACCACTCGCTATAAAGGCTGAAGTGGCGCTAGCACAGGGACCCATAATGGGACAGGTCATAGGTTCCCATCCCCCACTGGGATGGAGGGACCACTGGACCACCCTGCTTCTCTCTGGGATTGCTGTCTATAGAGCAATAGAGAGACTGCACCAGTGTTGTCAGGAAACTAAAGGGAAGCCAAACATTATCCATCACTTTACTTCAGATATGCCATATTGTTAGACCTACTAGCCAACAGATAGATTGTTACATTACATTAACTGATGACACACTGCTCTTTCATGCACATTGTTCTAGTTGTAGAAACAAGTAGCCTTCCCCACTTCTGTAGACATGCCACTAAATACAGAACGTGTGAGACTCCTCAGCTCTGGCACAAACAAACACATACAATCTAACCACAGACAAGAAAAGAGTGAGAAAGAGAGAAAGAGAGTGAGTGAGGGAATTACCACCGCAGGCATCATTTCACAGCTGAACGCCTCTGTGGAAGATAATTGCCACGGCATTCATCAAGCGGTCGTCAACCGCCGTCGCGCTAATCTGCAGCCCCGGGCCTCATTGAGACAAACGAGGGAATCTACTGTTTCTGTCACACTTTAATTACACGCCAAGAAAGGGAACATCCAATCATATGCAGGGTCCTTCGCCCCGTGCATCCTCTTAAGTAGGGCCCAGAGTTTCCCCTGACCACATGACCTAACGAGGAAATGATAACAACTCTGGACCCTAATTACAATATTATAGGGAACCTAGTTACAGTATTATAGAGACCCTAGTTACAGTATTATAGAGACCCTAGTTACAGTATTATAGAGACCCTAGTTACCGTATTATAAGGAACCTAGTTACAGTATTATAGAGACCCTAGTTACAGTATTATAGAGACCCTAGTTACAGTATTATAGGGAACCTAGTTACAGTATTATAGAGAACCTAGTTACAGTATTATAGAGACCCTAGTTACAGTATTATAGAGACCCTAGTTACAGTATTATAGAGACCCTAGTTACAGTATTATAGGGACCCTAGTTACAGTATTATAGGGAACCTAGTTACAGTATTATAGAGACCCTAGTTACAGTATTATAGGGACCCTAGTTACAGTATTATAGGATATAACTACAGGCTATGACTAGGGACAAGAGTTTTCCTGGTCAGGTGACGTGGTCAGAAAGAACTTAGCCCGAGGCTTAAGCACAACCAAAAGATAGCCCCTCTGAAGCTTTGATAAAGGGCTCGGAAGCAGTTGACACTGTTATTGATGCTGTGCATGGTGAAGAGCTTATTCCTGAATCACCTATCCGCCAGTCATTCTTTCACTCCTTCATTTCACACACCTTTATTTTGATTTGCTTCCTGTGCTTATCCAACATTCTCTGCTGATTGTTTTTGACAGGTGGAACGGAAGGGGAAAAAGAAGGAGGTAATACAGAGGCTATATGGCTCTGCCACTTTGACTGGAACACACCAACCTCTGCTCCACAGACTGTTGTTTCCTGGACATGTGTGCCTGCGTGTGTGTGTGTGTGTGTGTGTGTGTGTGTGTGTGTGTGTGTGTGTGTGTGTGTGTGTGTGTGTGTGTGTGTGTGTGTGTGTGTGTGTGTGTGTGTGTGTGTGTGTGTGTGTGTGTGTGTGTGTGTGTGTGTGTGTGTTGTGTCTGTGTGTGTGTGTGTGTACGGGATGCTAGTGTCAGGGCCACTGATTTGTAAATGTCTCTCTCTCTCTTCCTTTCTCTCTCTGTATCTCTCTCTCTCTCTGTCGCTGTCTCTGTCTCTCTCTCTCTCTCTCTCTCTGTCTCTGACTCTCTCTCTCTCTCTCTCTCTCTCTCTCTCTCTCTCTCTCTCTCTCTCTCTCTGTCTCTCTCTCTCTCTCTCTCTCTCTCTCTGTCTCTCTCTGTCTCTCTCTCTGTCGCTCTCTCTCTCTCTGTCCCCAAGGCCCCTCTACCTCTTTCATTTCAGTCTGATTACAGAACTAATAGGATGAGAAATGGAGTGCTGGCAGAATGGTTCACAACCCTCACTCCTGAGAGTCACTAATAAGTCAGGTAATAAGAAAGGATGGGTTTTACCTCTCCCCTCCCTGTCATCTCACTGCAGAGTAAATAACACAATCAGTTAAAATTGTCAGGAAATCTTTAGAAATAGCTAAGCAAATGCTAACATGCACATAGATAGAATTGGAATGCAGTGCCTCATTGCCCAATATGATGCAATAACAGAAGTGAATTATTGTTATTCTGCCATCACAGTAAAAGCACACTGACTGGGCAGACAAAGAGAGGTGAGGTGCTCTCCTGGCACAGCGGGTGAGAACGAGTGGAGAGACACAGATAAGAGAGGGGAAGTGAGAGCATAGTTTCCGCTCTCTCTCTCTCTCTCTCTCTCTCTCTCTCTCTCTCTCTCTCTCTCTCTCTCTCTCTCTCTCTCTCTCTCTCTCTCTCTCTCTCTCTCTCTCTCTCTCTTTGTGTTCCCACACATTTGTTTTTGAGGTGTCTGGGGTCGTAATCGGCAAGCGATAGCCTTGTGGTCGCAGCCCCGGCATCTGAGAGATTAGGAGGCGGGCTGGGGTGCCATGGGAGAGGAGGGCTGGGGTGCTATGGGAGAAGAGGGCTGGGGTGCCATGGGAGAGGAGGGCTGGGGTGCCATGGGAGAGGAGGGCTGGGGTGCCATGGGAGAGGAGGACTGGGGTGCCATGGGAGAGGAGGACTGGCATGGGATAGGAGGGTAGGACTGGGGTGCCATGGGAGAGGAGGGCTGGGGTGCCATGGGAGGGGAGGACAGGGGTGCCATGGGAGGGGAGGACGGGGGTTCCATGGGAGGGGAGGCGGGGGTGCCATGGGAGAGGAGGGCTGGGGTGCCATGGGAGAGGAGGACTGGGGTGCCATGGGAGAGGAGGACTGGGGTGCCATGGGAGAGGAGGACTGGGGTGCCATGGGAGAGGAGGACTGGCATGGGATAGGAGGGTAGGACTGGCATGGGAGGGGAGGACTGGGGTGCCATGGGAGAGGAGGGCTGGGGTGCCTGGGAGAGGAGGAAGAGGAGGGCATGGCAAGGAGGCGAGGGTGATAAATGAGCCAGATGTGCTGGCAGTAGGCGAAATAGGAGGCGCGGGGTTGGCACCAGGATCTGTCGGCTGGATTTGGGAGACTGGCCAGGTCCATTGTGTATAAGGGTAAGGGGAGGACGGTACTGTCTGTTGAAAATACCTGCTGCACTACTGAATAGATTAACAGGGCCAGAGGGGGAGAAGGGTACTGTGTGTGAGTGTATGTGTGTGAGTGTCTGTGTGTGTCTCCTCTAAAACCTTAAGGGTTGTAGATAGATGCCATCGTATCAGTCTTAATTGAGGACAGATGCTACAGTACATCTGTTTCTCTGCTAGGGTCTACTGGCTGTGAATACATAACCAGATCATTCCTGCTGAGCAGAGAGACTTCACCCTGCCTCCCTCCCTCACTCTGATCCTCTGGGCCTCTTACTAAAATCCCCTAATAACAGCTTTAGGATAGCAAGCTGCCAAAGAGGACTACAGCAAAGCTGCATCAGAGCACAGGGTGTGTAAGCACACATACACAGAGTTAAAATGTAACACTCTCTCTCTCTCACACACACACAAACGGACCAGACTGTCCTTGCCCAGTAAATCCTCAAGGAGAATCTTTATTCTCCTATCATGATGTTTTTACAAGGGGTGCTATATAGATCTGAGAGCAGGATTTCTAATCAAACCCTGAGTGCCTGTGTGAGATACAGTATGT
This sequence comes from Salvelinus namaycush, assembly GCF_016432855.1. NCBI lineage: Eukaryota > Metazoa > Chordata > Actinopteri > Salmoniformes > Salmonidae > Salvelinus > Salvelinus namaycush. The sequence goes on along the minus strand of NC_052312.1, from coordinate 48,620,587 downwards.
CACTGTGTCTTTCATGCACCCTGCCTGTCCTCATCCTGTATGTGGCAGCTCTAAATGGGTGTTTTCTCACAGGGAATAGGCAGTGTGTGTGTATGTGTGTGTGTTTGTGTGTGTCTGTGTATATATGTGTATCTGTATGTCTGTTTGTGTGTCTCTCTGTGTGTGTGTGTGTCTCTGTGTGAGTGTGTGTGTGTGTGTCTGTGTATCTGTCTGTGTGTGTGTGTCTCTGTATATATGTTTGTGTGTGTGTGTGTGTGTGTGTGTGCCTATACGTGCAGTGGAAGATAGCCTATAGGATGGTAACTCCTTCTCTCCCATATATGACGGCAAACAGTCCGTGTGAACGTCTGAGCATGCGTGTGTGTGTGTGTGTGTGTATCTGTGTATCTGTTTGTGTGTGTGTGTGTGTGTGTGTGTGTGTGTGTGTGTGTGTGTGTGTGTGTGTGTGTGTGTGTGTGTGTGTGTGTGTGTGTGTGTGTGTGTGTGTGTGTGTGTGTGTGTGTGTGTGTGTGTGTGTTTCTCTGTGCAGGGTAAAGGAATCCACTTGTACTACTAAGAACATATACAGTATATTACCTTTCTATGCCCTATGTGTCTAATTGGATGGACGCTGTACCTGAAACTGACTAGGCAGACTATGTAGCGGAGAAGGAAGTGTATCATTGTCTCTGCAGTGAGAGAGCATACCTTTCTTTTGTCACCTCAAAATAACCCTACTGCATGCCACAAATACACACACACACACACACACACACACACACACACACACACACACACACACACACACACACACACACACACACACACACACACACACACACACACACACACACACACACAGAAAGCTCACAGGAACACACACACACACACACACACAGAAAGCTCACAGGAACACACACACACACACAGAAAGCTCACAGGAACACACACACACACACACACAAGCGTACACAGACAGACGTCATCGGGGAATGATTCTGAACCAGATGCATGTCCCAGTGTATCTGTTTACCTCAGTGAGGAGGACTCGGTGGAAACTGACCAAACTGTTGGATTCTGTCCCTCATTTCCTCCTCTGTATATATTTTATTTCCGTTTAGAGGAAGAAAAAACAAACTTATTTTGCATTCCTCTGCTGTGCGCATGGTAGTGGTAGGATAAATGCTTTCAAATTACACTCTTAATGAAAAACAAACACACACACACACGACTTCCCCATAAACAATCCGAATTGTACATACACACAGGAACCATTTGTGGTCGGCTGAGGTTTCCCCTCCGCAGGGGGAAGAGGAAATTGGATACACGCAGAGACACAAAGAGGAGTGCCACTTTGTAAACAGAGGGCAATGTTGTTTACCTTCCCCAGGAGCACGACCACCGCCTGGCGGAACCGGAGCCGCTGGAACACAAAGAGGTCATAAGCCGCTGATACGGCCAGCACCGTGACTCCCTGCTCCTTCCACAGCATGCTGGACGCTGCGCAGACCAGGCTCCCCAGCAGCCACAGCCACGTCCAGGCTCGGAGCCTACCACAGCCCCTGGTCTGACAGTCCCTAGAAGAGGCCGTGTAGGCCGAGCGGAGCCCGCAGTGCCTTGTGTAACAGAGAAGAGACAAGAGGAACAGCAGTGCAGCACCGACGTCGGCCCTCCCCACCACCCCCGCCACGGCTTCCGTATGCACCGGGTGGGAGGCGAAGAGGAGTCCCACCAGAAGACTCCACGGACCTCCCCCCAGGAGGGGGCGACAGAGGGCAGTGAAAAGGCCTGTGACAGCCCCGTGAAGGCCCATGTTGACCAGGTGGTAGCCCCAGGGGCGCAGGCCGCCCAGGGCGTGGTTGAGGCGGAAAGAGAGGGTGCAGAGGGGTCGGAAAGACTTGTGGCTGCCGCTGTGGGTGAGCAGGGTGCCCCAGAAGTCATCATACAGGACGTTGGTCCACGGGGTCTCGGGGAGAAGGTCCTGGTTGGTCTTGATCGCACGGCTGTCGGGGAGAGAGAGAGAAAGAGAGAGAGAGAGGAGGGTCAGTGTCTGTTTGGATACCTTCTAGATGAACAGGGGTTTTCAGTCTGAGAGAGAGAGATAAAGTGGTAGTCATTGATGTAGCGACCGTGAGAGAATGGCGCAGATGAACCTTGATGTGATAATAACTGTGATGGATGGAGCATGGTGTGAACACACACACACACACACTTTGTCAGGTGATTATTGGCCCCTGAGGCCTCTCCTCTATCTCACAATTAACACATAATTAAGGGGAACGCGGACGTGCCTCATGTACACTAACAGACTGTGACAAATGAGATGATTCACCCCAGAGATGTCAAACTCTTCATGATAAATTACCCCTCTAACCACTAACACAACAGCTTCCTGGAAGAGTCAGTCAAAGACTTGTGAAATGCAGGACTTGAACCATATACTGTAATTAGCTCAATCAACACACAGTCCATCTACCACAGACCATACTGTAGCTAACTCAATCAACACAGTCTATCTACCACAGACCATACTGTAGCTAGCTCAATCAACACAGTCTATCTACCACAGACCATACTATAGCTAGCTCAATCAACATACAGTCTATCTACCACAGACCATACTGTAGCTAGCTCAATCAACATACAGTCTATCTATCACAGACCATACTGTAGCTAGCTCAATCAACATACAGTCTATCTACCACAGACCATACTGTAGCTAGCTCAATCAACATACAGTCTATCTACCACAGACCATACTGTAGCTAGCTCAATCAACACAGTCTATCTACCACAGACCATACTGTAGCTAGCTCAATCAACATACAGTCTATCTACCACAGACCATACTGTAGCTAGCTCAATCAACATACAGTCTATCTACCACAGACCATACTGTAGCTAGCTCAATCAACATACAGTCTATCTACCACAGACCATACTGTAGCTAGCTCAATCAACATACAGTCTATCTACCACAGACCATACTGTAGCTAGCTCAATCAACACAGTCTATCTACCACAGATCATACTGTAGCTAGCTCAATCAACACAGTCCATCTACCACAGACCATACTGTAGCTAGCTCAATCAACACATAGTCCATCTACCACAGACCATACTGTAGCAGGCTCAATCAACACAGTCTATCTACCACAGACCATACTGTAGCTAGCTCAATCTACACATAGTCCATCTACCACAGACCATACTGTAGCTAGCTCAATCAACACAGTCTATCTACCACAGACCATACTGTAGCTAGCTCAATCAACACATAGTCCATCTACCACAGACCATACTGTAGCTAGCTCAATCAACACAGTCTATCTACCACAGATCATACTGTAGCTAGCTCAATCTGCACAGTCTATCTACCACAGACCATACTGTAGCTAGCTCAATCAACACATAGTCCATCTACCACAGACCATGCTGTAGCTAGCTCAATCAACACAGTCTATCTACCACAGACCATACTGTAGCTAGCTCAATCAACACATAGTCCGTCTACCATAGACAATACTGTAGCTAGCTCAATCAACACATAGTCCGTCTACCATAGACCATACTTCCCTTATTTGGAGAAAAAAAAAGACGTTTTTGTATAAAAGCTGAATGCATTAAAAACGTGGCATAATGTATACAGTCAGTACACACAAACTAACAGTCAGTTTTTGGGGATTAGATAAGACGTATGTTAAAAATGGGACACTATAAACCTAAGAAGACACTGATCTCTACTGCAGTAGTCTAATATGTAGAGTCCTGACTATTATTTCGAGGGAGGAGAGGGCCACCACTTGTTCACCATAGTTGTTATGACAGACGTGGCAATTAGTGTTGATGTTCCAGATACTCTGTTCCCTTATCACAGAACAACAGAGTGTGTGTGTGTGTGTGTGTGTGTGTGACCATGTGTGTGACCATGTGTGTGATAATGTCCGTGTGTGTGTGACACCATGTCTGTATATGTGTGTACTTATTATGTTGGGTTCATTTTGATCCAGTCGCGACCCTCTCTGTCTCACGGTTTGTTTGACTTGGGGGGCTCCGTTTTTCTCAAGCGCCAGTCAAACATTGTGTTTGAGTAAAAGAGATTGGACCGGGCGCAGCTCAGGACTTCCTTTGTGAGGAGATTAGGACTCAGTGCCAGCACAAGGACTAGATGAATTAGAATGAGAGGGAGAGAGGGAGAAATAGAGAGAGGGGTCAGGAGAGACAGCAGGAGAACCAGAAAGAGAGGGACATAGAAAGCAAGATGAGAGAGAATGAGGGAAAGTGACATGATAAGATGTGGAGAGAGGAGAGTGATGGGACAGAGAGTGAAATGTCTTGAGTGAGAGATCCAGAGAGACGTAACAGTATAGAGCTCGAGGGAGGGAGGGGAGAGAGAGATCCAGAGAGACGTAACAGTATAGAGCTCGAGGGAGGGAGGGGAGCGAGAGATCCAGAGAGATGTAACAGTATAGAGCTCGAGGGAGGGAGGGAGGGGAGCGAGAGGGAGAGAGAGCGAGATGTAACAGTATAGAGCTCGAGGGAGGGAGGGGAGCGAGAGAGAGAGAGATGTAACAGTATAGAGCTCGAGGGAGGGAGGGGAGCGAGAGAGAGAGAGATGTAACAGTATATAGTTCCAGGGAGGGAGGGGAGCGAGCGAGAAAGAGATGTAACAGTATAGAGATCGAGGGAGGGAGGGGAGCGAGAGAGAGCGAGAGATGTAACAGTATAGAGCTCGAGGGAGGGAGGGGAGCGAGAGAGAGAGAGAGAGAGAGATGTAACAGTATAGAGCTCGAGGGAGGGAGGGGAGCGAGAGAGAGAGAGAGAGAGAGAGAGATGTAACAGTATAGAGCTCGAGGGAGGGAGGGGAGCGAGAGAGAGAGAGCTCTGACGTGTTAGTTCATCCCCATGGCAGTGGGTTAGTCTGTATTTTCTCCCTTTCTCTCCCTCTCCTCCAGCTGCACACACATCATGTTTTAGACGGTTGGAACTCTGTGTACCTTTGTTAATCACACCCATTCACCATCTAGGCTACCCCCTCCTCTCCTCCTCTCCTCTGTCCTTACCCACAACCCATCACTCCTGTATCCTCACTCCTCACTTCCATAAAATTAACACAATAAAAAAAGGAGAATTTTTTTCAAAAGAACACCCCTTTTGTATTTTGGGATTTTAAATTGAGGGGAGGGAGTGCCAGCCAGCCAGAGAGAGTGCCCCCCCCCCCCCCCCAACGTACGACAGTAGAATACAAAAGAGACCTCTCTAAGTCAGTCGCTCCGGGAGACCACTCTATCCCACTTCAGAGACAGGGCCAATGAAGCCATCAGCACAGCCAGTCAGCACTACTGTCACCCTCCCCCTTCAATATCTAGGCAACATCCCAAATGGGTACCTATTCCCTAAATAGTGCACTACTTTTGACCTGGGTCTCTGTTCAAAAGCAGTGCACTATATAGGGAATAGGGTCTCATTTGCGACGGATCCCTATAGCTCCTGTCCTGACCCTTACAGCCAGCAGAAGTGGGGAGAGAAGAGCGGAGGTGGAGGAAGTAGGGGGTCTGATTTAAATATTTTAATGATTTATCTCCGGTGAGGATTGAGACGTAGATGGGCTAAGACTCAGGGGAGGCTAAAGGGTGGCTACACTGGAGCTTGTTAGTGTACTATTTAATGCAAGACCCAAACACACACACACACACAGTAACGTAGGCACAAAAATATACAGTAGAACAAATACAGTATTAATATGAATTAACCTGTGGAAAAACAGGTAGTAAAAAAAACACTAGTATGATCTGAGATGAATCCTGTACAAACTGAGTGATGAGATGATGTGGAGCAGAGAATACTTAGGAATAGACAGTATTCCGTCTTCCTCCCTCCCAGCCCGGTCCGTCTCTCAGCAGTGCAGAGCCTGAGAAACTGACGCTTGTTTTTCCCATTGAGAAAACAATCCTGAGAAACGGAGGAATTCTCCCTCTCTGCCTCACGCGACGACAGGCTGCACTGAGCTCTGAGGTCAGCACAGACACAAAGTGAAAGGAGAAATGAACCATTTGATATATAGTATACTAATGAACCATTTGATGTATAGTACAGTAATTAACCATTTGATTTATAGTATACTAATGAACCATCCACACCAGTTTAGCCAGCCATTCATAACATACTAATGAACCATCCACACCAGTTTAGCCAGCCATTCATAACATACTAATGAACATCATACCTCATCAGAAAATCTGCTATTATTTGTCTTATGAATGAATTAGAGGAAGTTTAGATTGCTGAACTGAAGGAGAAAGCTGTGGTGAGACTGAGAGAGGTTTGGACTTAGTGTCAGCGTTGATTGCTGTGATGTGGACTGAGCCAGCAGTGTGTATTAGACAAGAACCCATATTCACAAAGCATCTCAGAGTAGGAGTGCTGATCTAGGATCAGGTCCACACCTGTCAACATTCACCTTTTGCTACTATTTCTGTCAAGTCTACGCATGCAATTTGATGCACACATTTGATAAATCCAAAGTATACACCACACAGAACACAGAACACACTGCAACTGCCTCTGCAACACAATGCTGCAAGGAAAACGCAGCGTTCCATTGGAAATGAATGTACTTCTGGTGTACAAAAATGTAATGCTGCTATCGGTGTGATCGAGGTGTAAGGCTGCAGTGATTAAGTTAAGACTCTAGCCCTAGGTAAACATGCTGACCCAGCCGGACTGGAGAGAGGAGAGACACTCTGCTATCTAGTTAGTAAACACACCCACACATACACATACACGCACACACACACATATATGGTTACCCACACATACACACATATGAAAGTGTGCTCACAAATGCATACAAACACAGAAGTACACGCATCAACCCCAACGACCCCGACACACCTGCTGTGTTTTGATCTGGGGATGGATTAGCCTTTAGTGTACGTTCCTCTTTATGTCCCCATAAAACAAACAGGGGACATTCACCAATATCTCGTTGCTAAACACTCCACTCCAGCCTTCTGTAAATATTTGGTCCTCCGGCCAGCCTGAATGTCTACAGAGTGTATTATCCTGCACATGGAACACTGATGAATCCCAATGTGTAAAGAGCAGAGTTGTGGTATAGAGTCACATGACTTGGACTCGAGTCTGACTCCAGTCACACATTTGATGACTTGAGACTCGACTTGATAGAAAATAAAATAACTTCAGGCTCGACTTAGACTCGGAGCCTCAAGACTCGGGACTCGACTTTGACTTGAGACTGATGACTTGAAATTATCTGGCCAAGTTTTGTAATGTTTTGTCACTCATTTTGTGGCACAGTCTACGTGGATTACTCTCCATGCATCCAGAGACAGTAGCCACAGCATCTCGCTTGCAAAAAAACCTGCAACAGATTAGCTAGTGAAACCCACACGTGGCACTCTGATTGGACCAGCAAACCGTAAATCAACACAGGTCGGGTGGTGAACTAGCGAACAGATTGCTGATTTGCTGAACAGCTATAGGATCCTTCTTATGTTGTCTGTCTGTCTGTCTGTCTGTCTGTCTGTCTGTCTGTCTGTCTGTCTGTCTG